>NW_021268525.1:0-14272 GCF_002162155.2 Triticum dicoccoides
AAACACCCTCTACAAATTTTCCTAAAGCATTACTTTGACCTCTTCCACTAATCTCCATGGCCTCAACTTTTTACCACAGCTACTCCTGACCCTCTTCTACCTCCAGTAACTTTCCCCTGGCCATTGCTCAATGATTGAGGGGTGAAACACCCCCATTTACATCCCTGGACATCAGCTTCTCTCTCTCCCTCAACCTCCCTCCTCACTCAAGTGGCTCCCCAGGCATCCAAGGCCATAGCCCACTTCTTTACTCCCCCCTAGAGCTACAAGACACCTTTGGCCGCGCCCATTTTGCATAGAAAATGGCCATGCCGGCCATTTGGGTGCTCTGGTGCGCGCTACAGTGCGCTCCCACACTGTAGCCGCCCCCTGCCAAGCACCTTCTGCCACCTTGGCTCTCCCCCTCACGCCAGCCGATGCTCCTCGACATCCGCAGCACGACACTCCTCTGTCCCCCTCCGCTTTCTCCCTCCTCTTTCCCCAGCTCGCATGCGCGACGACCGCCCGAGCGCACCAGTAAGTGTTCTCACACGTGCGGTGCCTCTGGGCTCTCCCGCTCCCTCTCTCTTCTTCCCCTCGCTCTGGACCGAACCCATGAGCACCCCAGACATGCCCATGCAGCCCCCATAACCCACAGCAATAGCAACGACCTCGTCGGTGCACGGGTCTACGGTGAACTGTGGCTCGCCTACTTAAAGGCCTCCCCGAGCCTCTCCCTCACCACCACTCGCTCCTAACCACTCCAAATCGGCCCCCTGTGCCCTCAGATCTCCCCCAGGAGCACCCGATCTCAAGATTGAGCTCGAGCTCTGCCGCTTCGGGTCGCCGTCGATGTTGGGGTACATGCTCTCTCCGCCACTTCTATCTCTCGATCTGGAACCGCCACACCTCCCTAACCATTTACCCTCTGTTTCCCCTCTCTATTGTAGCCGGAATTGACCGGGCAAGCACCTCCCAAAGCTCTGCCGCCAGCTTCCTCGTCGCTGGCAAACCCCTGCACCCCGGCAACCAACTCCACCTCCACCCGAACAATGACTCCGTCCTGAGCACGTCGGTGCCCTCAGATCCCCTCGCCGTCGACCACATCGGCGCTGGTGAGCTCGCCGCCCTCTCTGGCCCGAGGTTGACAACGACGGCTGTGGGGCCATCCGTCAGCCTCACATCCTGTTGTGTGGGTCCCACACGTCAGGTTTAAAACACACACGCGCGCGCACCGGTTTGCTGCGTTGGCTGGAGGCGTATTTCCGAAATACGCCTTCGACATGGCAGCCTCACGTGGGCTGGATTCCCTCCAGGCCTGCTGCACTGTGGCCTTTCTAGCCCAGTGGCATAGTGCCACTTTCCTTTTTCTTTTTCTGTCTATTTTATAAAAAATTCCACATGATAAAATATTTATCCAAATGGAATAATTCTAACTCCTAAATCTTAGAATAATCCCACCTATTTATTGATGTAACTTTCATACACATCCATCACACTTTTCTGTACTATTCAAATTTAAATTCAAATTTGAGAATTTAAATCCTTCTTTGAAAATCCATTTCCACTATTCCTTAACTCGAAATCCAAAACTAGGAATTTTTCCCTTCTTAGTTTTCCTCCTAGTATTTTACAAAAATAAGTTGACATTTTTCTGAGCATTGTGACTTTCCTGTTTTTCATATTGTCTTGTTTTTCCATTATTTTCTTGCGATGATTAGATCCCGTATTTGACGAAGTTGCCGAAGAAGAAGAAAGAGAAGGATTTGAAGACCTTGAAGACCAAGCCAATCAAGGCAAGCAACCCGACACCCCCTTGTTCATCGGTACCCTTTTTTCGATTGCATGATGATGAAATATGACGGTGGTAAACTTGTTGTGAACCACCACATGATGCATACCCCTACTCATCACTTTACCTTGTTCATAAATGCAATGTCACGAGACTAGTTGGTGCATAATGATGCATGTGTACCATGAACTCTTCATGGTTACATTCTTTCAAAAACCCCATCGGGTGCCCCTAATGCCCTTGGGTGATGTTGAACTAAGGTCACCACTTTAGGAAGAAGTGGTGTACCAAAGAGAGCTTTTGGTGTGTGTGTAAAATGATGGATTAGATTTATGTGTGATTACCATCCCAACCAAACATGTGCAACCACTCTATCCCTTTATGGGACGGGGCATTATTGATTACTTAGGCTGATACTAGCATGGTGCTGAAGGAAATATGCCCTAGAGGCAATAATAAAGCTATTATTTTATTTCCTTATATCATGATAAATGTTTATTATTCAAGCTAGAATTGTATTAACCGGAAACATAATACTTGTGTGAATACATAGAGAAACAAAACGTCACTAGTATGCATCTACTTGACTAGCTCGTTAATGGAAGATGGTTATGTTTCCTAACCATAGACATGTGTTGTCATTTGATTAACGGGATCACATCATTAGGAGAATGATGTGATTAACATGACCCATTCCATTAGCTTAGCACCCGATCGTTTAGTATGTTGCTATTGCTTTCTTCGTGACTTATACATGTTCCTATGACTATGAGATTATGCAACTCCCGTTTACCGGAGGAACACTTTGTGTGCTACCAAACGTCACAACGTAACTGGGTGATTATAAAGGTGCTCTACAGGTGTCTCCAAAGGTACATGTTGGGTTGGCGTATTTCAAGATTAGGATTTGTCACTCTGATTGTCGGAGAGGTATCTCTGGGCCCTCTCGGTAATGCACATCACTTAAGCCTTGCTAGCAATGTAACTAATGAGTTAGTTGCGAGATGAAGTATTACGGAACGAGTAAAGAGACTTGCCGGTAACGAGATTGAACTAGGTATTGAGATACCGACGATCGAATCTCGGGCAAGTAACATACCGATGACAAAGGGAACAACGTATGTTGTTATGCGGTCTGAGAGATAAAAGATCTTCGTAGAATATGTAGGAGCCAATATGAGCATCCAGGTTCCGCTATTGGTTATTGACCAGAGACGTGTCTCGGTCATGTCTACATTCTTCTCGAACCCATAGGGTCCGCACGCTTAACGTTACGATGACAGTTTCATTATGAGTTTATATATTTTGATGTACCAAATGTTGTTCGGAGTCCCGGATTTGATCATGGACATGACGAGGAGTCTCGAAATGGCCGAGACATAAAGATTGATATATTGGAAGCCTATGTTTGGACATCGGAAGTGTTCCGGGTGAAATCGGCATTTTACCGGAGTACCGGGAGGTTACTGGAACCCCCCCGGTAACCTAATAGGCTTTATTGGGCCTAGTAGAGGAAGAGGAGAGGAGGCCTAGGGGCTGCCGCGCGCCCCTCCCCCCAAGTCCGAATTGGACTAGGAGGGGGGGCAGCGCCCCCCTTTCCTTTACCCCCAAGTCCTAATCCAACTAGGGAAATGGGGGAGTCCTACTCCCGGTGGGAGTAGGACTCCTCCGGCGTGCCTCCTCCTATGGCCGGCCGCACCCCCTTGCTCCTTTATATACGGGGGCAGGGTGGCACCTCTAGACACACAAGTTGATCTTCGTGATCATTCTCTTAGCCGTGTGCGGTGCCCCCCTCCACCATAATCCTCGATAATATTGTAGCGGTGCTTAGGCGAAGCCCTGCAACGGTAGAACATCAAGATCGTCACCACGCCGTCGTGCTGACGGAACTCTTCCCCGACACTTTGCTGGATCGGAATCCGGGGATCATCATCGAGCTGAACGTGTGCTAGAACTCGGAGGTGCCGTAGTTTCGGTGCTTGGATCGGTCGGTTCGTGAAGACGTACGGCTAC
This sequence comes from Triticum dicoccoides, assembly GCF_002162155.2. Taxonomy (NCBI): domain Eukaryota; kingdom Viridiplantae; phylum Streptophyta; class Magnoliopsida; order Poales; family Poaceae; genus Triticum; species Triticum dicoccoides. The sequence goes on from NW_021268525.1 coordinate 3,785, forward strand.
ACCAACCGCGTTGATATAATGCTTCCTCTTTCGGTCTACGAGGGTACATGGACTACACTCTCCCCTCTCGTTGCTATGCATCACCATGATCTTGCGTGTGCGTAGGAATTGTTTTGAAATTACTACGTTCCCTAACAGTGGCATCCGAGCCTAGATTTTATATGTTGTGTTATATGCATGAGTAGAACACAAGTGAGTTGCGGGCGATATAAGTCATACTGCTTACCAGCATGTCATACTTTGGTTCGGCGGTATTGTTGGATGAAGCGGCTCGGACCGACATTACGCGTACGCTTACGCGAGACTGGTTCTACCGACGTGCTTTGCACACAGGTGGCTTTTGGGTGTCAGTTTCTCCAACTTTAGTTGAAACGAGTGTGGCTACGCCCGGTCCTTGCGAAGGTTAAAACAACACCAACTTGACAAACTATCATTGTGGTTTTGATGCGTAGGTAAGATTGGTTCTTGCTTAAGCCCGTAGCAGCCACGTAAAACTTGCAACAAACAAAGTAGAGGACGTCTAACTTGTTTTTGCAGGGCATGTTGTGATGTGATATGGTCAAGACATGATGCTAAATTTTATTGTATGAGATGATCATGTTTTGTAAACGAGTTATCAGCAACTGGCAGGGGCCATATGGTTGTCGCTTTATTGTATGCAATGCAATCGCCCTATAATGCTTTACTTTATCACTAAGCAGTAGCGATAGTCGTAGAAGCATAAAATTGGCGAGACGACAACGATGCTACGATGGAGATCAAGGTGTCGCGCCGGTGACGATGGTGATCATGACGATGCTTCGGAGATGGAGATCACAAGCACAAGATGATGATGGCCATATCATATTACTTATATTGATTGCATGTGATGTTTATCTTTTATGCATCTTATCTTTCTTTGATTGACGGTAGCATTATAAGATGATCTCTCACTAAATTTCAAGATAAAAGTGTTCTCCCTCAGTATGCACCGTTGCCAAAGTTCGTCGTGCCCAGACACCACGTGATGATCGGGTGTGATAAGCTCTACGTCCATCTACAACGGGTGCAAGCCAGTTTTGCACACACAAAATACTCAGGTTAAACTTGACGAGCCTAGCATATGCAGATATGGCCTCGGAACACTGAGACCGAAAGGTCGAGCATGAATCATATAGTAGATATGATCAACATAGCGATGTTCACCATTGAAAACTACTCCATTTCACGTGATGATCGGTTATGTTTTAGTTGATTTGGATCACGTGATCACTTAGAAGATTAGAGGGATGTCTTTCTAAGTGGGAGTTCTTAAGTCATATGATTAATTGAACTTAAATTTATCATGAACTTAGTACCTGATAGTATCTTGCTTGTTTATGTTTGGTTGTAGATAGATGGCCCGTGCTGTTGTTCCGTTGAATTTTAATGCGTTCCTTGAGAAAGCAAAGTTGAAAGATGATGGTAGCAATTAGATGGACTGGGTCCGCAACTTGAGGATTATCCTCATTGCTGCACAGAAGAGTTACGTCTTGGAAGCACCACTAGGTGCCAGGCTTGCTGCTGATACAACTGACGATGTTAAGAACATCTGGCAGAGCAAAGCTGATGACTACTCGATAGTTCAATGTGCCATGCTTTATGGCTTAGAATCGGGACTTCAACGACGTTTTGAATGTCATGGAGCATATGAGATGTTCCAGGAGTTGAAGTTAATATTTCAAGCAAATGCCCGGATTGAGAGATATGAAGTTTCCAATAAATTCTATAGCTACAAGATGGAGGAGAACAGTTATGTCAATGACCATATACTCAAAATGTCTGGGTATAATAATCACTTGATTCAACTGGGAGTTAATCTTCCATATGATTGCGTCATTGACAGAATTCTCCAATCACTTCCACCGAGCTACAAGGGCTTCGTGATGAACTATAATATGCAAGGGATGGATAAGACAATTCCCGAGCTCTTCGCAATGCTAAAAGCTGCGGAGGTAGAAATCAAGAAGGAGCATCAAGTGTTAATGGTCAACAAGACCACTGGTTTCAAGAAAAGGGGAAAAGGGAAGAAGAAGGAGAACTTCAAGAAGAACAGCAAGCAAGTTGCTGCTCAGGAGAAGAAACCCAAATCTGGACCTAAGCCTGAAACTGAGTGCTTCTACTGCAAGCAGACTGGTCACTGGAAGCGGAACTGCCCGAAGTATTTGGCGGATAAGAAGGACGGCAAGGTGAACAAAGGTATATGTGATATACATGTTATTGATGTGTACCTTACTAGAGCTCGCAGTAGCACCTGGGTATTTGATACTGGTTCTATTGCTAATATTTGCAACTCAAAACAGGGACTACGGATTAAGCGAACACTGGCGAAGGACGAGGTGACGATGTGTGTGGGAAATGGTTCCAAAGTCGATGTGATCGCGGTCGGCACGCTACCTCTACATCTACCATCGGGATTAGTATTAGACCTAAAAAATTGTTATTTGGTGCCAGCGTTGAGCATGAACATTATATCTGGATCTTGTTTAATGCGAGACGGTTATTCATTTAAATCTGAGAATAATGTTGTTCTATTTATATGAGTAATATCTTTATGGTCATGCACCCTTGAAGAGTGGTCTATTTTTGATGAATCTCGATAGTAGTGATACACATATTCATAATGTTGAAACCAAAAGATGCAGAGTTGATAATGATAGTGCAACTTATTTGTGGCACTGCCGTTTAGGTCATATTGGTGTAAAACGCATGAAGAAACTCCATACTGATGGACTTTTGGAACCACTTGATTATGAATCACTTGGTACTTGCGAACCGTCCCTCATGGGCAAGATGACTAAAACACCGTTCTCCGGTACTATGGAGAGAGCAACAGATTTGTTGGAAATCATACATACAGATGTATGTGGTCCGATGAATGTTGAAGCTCGTGACGGATATCGTTATTTTCTCACTTCCACGGATGATTTAAACAGATATGGGTATATCTACTTAATGAAACATAAGTCTGAAACATTTGAAAAGTACAAAGAATTTCAGAGTGAAGTTGAAAATCATCGTAACAAGAAAATAAAGTTTCTACGATCTGATCGTGGAGGAGAATATTTGAGTTACGAGTTTGGTCTACATTTGAAACAATGCGGAATAGTTTCGCAACTCACGCCACCCAGAACACCACAGCGTAATGGTGTGTCCGAACGTTGTAATCGTACTTTACTTGATATGGTGCGATCTATGATGTCTCTTACAGATTTACCGCTATCGTTTTGGGGTTATGCTTTAGAGACGGCCGCATTCACGTTAAATAGGGCACGATCAAAATCTGTTGAGACGACGCCTTATGAACTATGGTTTGGCAAGAAACCAAAGTTGTCGTTTCTGAAAGTTTGGGGCTGCGATCCTTATGTGAAAAAACTTCAACCTGATAAGCTCGAACCCAAATCGGAGAAATTTGTCTTCATAGGATACCCAAAGGAGACTATTGGGTACACCTTCTATCACAGATCCGAAGGCAAGACATTTGTCGCCTAGAATGGATCCTTTCTAGAGAAGGAGTTTCTCTCGAAAGAAGTGAGTGGGAGGAAAGTAGAACTTGATGAGGTAACTGTACCTGCTCCCTTATTGGAAAGTAGTACATCGCAGAAACCGGTTTCTATGACACCTACACCGATTAGTGAGGAAGCTGATGATAATGATCACGAAACTTCAGAACAAGTTACTACTGAACCTCGTAGATCAACCAGAGTAAATCCGCACCAGAGTGGTACGGTAATCCTGTTCTGGAAGTCATGCTACTAGATCATGATGAACCTACGAACTATGAAGAAGCAATGGTGAGCCCAGATTCCGCAAAATGGCTTGAAGCCATGAAATCTGAGATGGGATCCATGTATGAGAACAAAGTGTGGACTTTGGTTGACTTGCCCAATGATCGGCAAGCAACTGAGAATAAATGGATCTTCAAGAAGAAGACTGACACTAACGGTAATGTTACTGTCTACAAAGCTCGACTTGTCGCAAAAGGTTTTCGACAAGTTCAAGGGATTGACTACGATGAGACCTTCTTACCCGTAGCGATGCTTAAGTCTGTCCGAATCATGTTAGCAATTGCCGCATTTTATGATTATGAAATTTGGCAGATGGATGTCAAAACTGCATTCCTGAATGGATTTCTGGAAGAAGAGTTGTATATGATGCAGCCGGAAGGTTTTGTCGATCCAAAGGGAGCTAACAAAGTGTGCAAGCTCCAGCGATCCATTTATGGACTGGTGCAAGCCTCTCGGAGTTGGAATAAACACTTTTATAGTGTGATCAAAGCATTTGGGTTTGTACAGACTTTGGGAGAAGCCTGTATTCACAAGAAAGTGAGTGGGAGCTCTGTAGCATTTTTGATATTATATGTGGATGACATATTACTAATCAGAAATGATATAGAATTTCTGGATAGCATAAAGGGATACTTGAATAAGAGTTTTTCAATGAAAGACCTCAGTGAAGCTGCTTACATATTGGGCATTAAGATCTATAGAGATAGATCAAGACGCTTAATTGGACTTTCACAAAGCACATACCTTGACAAAATTTTGAAAAAGTTCAAAATGGATCAGGCTAAGAAAGGATTCTTGCCTGTGTTACAAGGTGTGAAGTTGAGTAAGACTCAATGCCCGACCAGTGCAGAACATAGAGAGAAAATGAAAGATGTTCCCTATGCTTCAGCCATAGGTTCTATCATGTATGCAATGCTGTGTACCAGACCTAATGTGTGTCTTGCTATAAGTCTAGTAGGGAGGTACCAAAGTAATCCAGGAGTGGATCACTGGACAGCGGTCAAGAACATCCTGAAATACCTGAAAAGGACTAAGGATATGTTTCTCGTATATGGAGGTGACAAAGAGCTCATCGTAAATGGTTATGTTGATGCAAGCTTTGACACTGATCCGGACGATTCTAAATCGCAAACCAGATATGTGTTTACATTAAACGGTGGAGCTGTCAGTTGGTGCAGTTCTAAACAAAGCGTCATGGCGGGACCTACATGTGAAGCGGAGTACATAGCTGCTTCGGAAGCAGCAAACGAAGGAGTCTGGATGAAGGAGTTCATATCCGATCTAGGTGTCATACCTAGTGCATCGGGTCCAATGAAAATCTTTTGTGACAATACTGGTGCAATTGCCTTGGCAAAGGAATCTAGATTTCACAAGAGAACCAAGCACATCAAGAGACACTTCAATTCCATCCGGGATCTAGTCCAGGTGGGAGACATAGAGATTTGCAAGATACATACGGATCTGAATGTAGCAGACCCGTTGACTAAGCCTCTTCCACGAGCAAAACATGATCAGCACCAAAGCTCCATGGGTGTTAGAATCATTACTGTGTAATCTAGATTATTGACTCTAGTGCAAGTGGGAGACTGAAGGAAATATGCCCTAGAGGCAATAATAAAGTTATTATTTTATTTCCTTATATCATGATAAATGTTTATTATTCATGCTAGAATTGTATTAACCAGAAACATAATACTAGTGTGAATGCATAGACAAACAAAACGTCACTAGTATGCCTCTACTTGACTAGCTTGTTAATCGAAGATGGTTATGCTTCCTAACCATAGACATGTGTTGTCATTTTATTAACAGGATCACATCATTAGGAGAATGATGTGATTGACATGACCCATTCCATTAGCTTAGCACCCGATCGTTTAGTATGTTGCTATTGCTTTCTTCATGACTTATACATGTTCCTATGACTATGAGATTATGCAACTCCCGTTTACCGGAGGAACACTTTGTGTGCTACCAAATGTCACAACATAACTGGGTGATTATAAAGGTGCTCTACAGGTGTCTCCAAAGGTACATGTTGGGTTGGCGTATTTCAAGATTAGGATTTGTCACTCTGATTGTCGGAGAGGTATCTCTGGGCCCTCTCGGTAATGCACATCACTTAAGCCTTGCAAGCAATGTAACTAATGAGTTAGTTGCGAGATGAAGTATTACGAAATGAGTAAAGAGACTTGCCGGTAATGAGATTGAACTAGGTATTGAGATATCGACGATCGAATCTCGGGCAAGTAACATACCGATGACAAAGGGAACAACGTATGTTGTTATGCGGTCTGACCGATAAAAGATCTTTGTAGAATATGTAGGAGCCAATATGAGCATCCAGGTTCCGCTATTGGTTATTGAACAGAGACGTGTCTCGGTCATGTCTACATTGTTCTCGAACCTGTAGGGTCCGCACGCTTAACGTTACAATGACAGTTTCATTATGAGTTTATATATTTTGATGTACCGAATGTTGTTCGGAGTCCCGGATTTGATCACGGACATGACGAAGAGTCTCGAAATGGTCGAGACATAAAGATTGATATATTGGAAGCCTATGTTTGGACATCGGAAGTGTTCCGGGTGAAATCGACATTTTACCGGAGTACCGGGAGGTTACCAGAACCCCCCGGTAACCTAATCGGCCTTATTGGGCCTAGTAGAGGAAGAGGAGAGGAGGCCTAGGGGCTGCCGCGCGCCCCTGCCCCCCAAGTCCGAATTGGACAAGGAGGGGGGCGGGCGGCGCCCCCCCTTTCCTTTCCCCCTGTCTTCCTTCCCCCCAAGTCCTAATCCAACTAGGGAAAGGGGGGAGTCCTACTCCCGGTGGGAGTAGGACTCCTCCGACGCGCCTCCTCCTAGGGCCGGCCGCACCCCCCTTGCTCCTTTATATACGGGGGAAGGGGGGCACCTCTAGACACATAAGTTGATCTTCGTGATCGTTCTCTTAGTCGTGTGCGGTGCCCCCCTCCACCATAATCCTCGATAATATTGTAGCGGCGCTTAGGAGAAGCCCTGCGACGGTAGAACATCAAGATCGTCACCATGCCTTTGTGCTGACGGAACTCTTCCCCGACACTTTGTTGGATCGGAGTCCGGGGATCGTCATCGAGTTGAACGTGTGCTAGAACTCGGAGGTGCCGTAGTTTCGGTGCTTGGATCGGTCGGTTCGTGATGACGTACAACTACATCAACCGCGTTGATATAACGCTTCCGCTTTCGGTCTACGAGGGTACGTGGACTACACTCTCCCCTCTCGTTGCTATGCATCACCATGATCTTGCGTGCGCGTAGCAATTTTTTGGAAATTACTACATTCCCTAACAGGTGCCCACATTACTAGTGACGGAGGTGACTTGAGGTCACTCTCGAGACGGGGTCGTGCTTGGATAGGCGGCCATGACTGTTTTCACAGGGCACCGGACACACCGTTGGTCCCTTTGTGTGCGCGTGATAATATGAAAAGGGCAGAGTCCCACGATCTTTTGCTTATACACGAGGGTCGTGTATCAATGAGTGGACCCTATGTTAGTGTCGTCTAGGGAAAGGTAATGATCGGGTGCTTCCGCCGAGTACTTGAGGTATTGCGGGATCATGGACGACACGAAAGCTTCCCGGATCTTGTGGGTAAAGTGCACAACTTCTGCAGAGTGTCGAACTATTCGAATAGCCGTGACCACGGTCATGGACAGTTGGGAGGTGCTACTTAAACTATGTCCAGAAATTTTACAATCTTGGTGCATGTGTGTGTGGAAGAGAACTATTTGTGTCAAGGTGGTGACTTGACATGTTGAATGAAATGGCATTGATCGAAACTCTATTTATGTTGATATCTATAACCTGTTCTCAAGGTTACCCATGTCCATTGATTTATATCTCACAAGTTGATAGGAAACCTCAACTAGCATGAAGCTAGGTTCCTTACTTGTTGTACAATTGCATTGTTACTTTGAACCAAATCATGGGTTGCTTGCGAGTACATTCAAAGTACTCATTGGCTTGCCACTGGTTATTTAATTGACCAGGCATGGAAGAGAAGGAGTTCGAGGAAGAGTTCTTTGGTGACGAACACGCGAACTAGGACGTTTCCCAGTAAGAATGCCTATGGGGTTAAGGCAGATGGCATGGGATCTACTTAACCGACGAAGATTTCCGCTGCCTATGTTTCTTTTGATGTTTAGCCCTTAAGGCTTTATCAATGTAAGACTTGACCATAATGGTCATAATTTGTGTAAGACGGTATGCGTGGATGTAAGACTCTTATTTAATTGTACACGTGCATTCGGTGATCTCGACTTATGAATCGGGGTCCCCACATAGATTGATCTTTCTTGCAATGGGAGAAGTGCTTAGCTTTGGGTTCAATCTTGCGGTGTCCTTTCCTAGTGGCAGTAGGGGAAGCAAGGCACGTATCGTATTGTTGCCATCGAGGATAAAAAGATGTGGTTTTTATCATATTGCTTGAGTTAATTCCTCTACATCATGTCATCTTGCTTAATGCGTTACTCCGTTCTTTATGAACTTAATACTCTAGATGCATGCAGGATAGCAGTCGATGTGTCGAGTAATAGTGGTAGATGCAGGCAGGAGTCGGTCTACTTGACGCGGACGTGATGCCTATGTTCATGATCATTGCCTTAGAAGTCATCATAATTATGCACTTATCTATCAATTGCTCGGTAGTAATTTGTTCACCCACTGTAATATATGCTATCTCGAGAGAAGCCACTAGTGAAACCTATGGCCCCCGAGTTTCTTTTCCATATTATTGAATCTCGTTTACATCTTGCTAGTTTCCTATCTACTATTTTGCAATCTTTACTTTCCAATCTATACACCCAAAAATACCAAAAATATTTACTTTACCGTTTATCTATCTCTACCAGATCTCACTTTTGCGAGTGTCCGTGAAGATATTGACAACCCCTTTATCGTGTTGCTTGCAAGTTCTTGATTGTTTTTGCAGGTATTTGGTGACTTGTGCATCGTCTCCTGCTAGATTGATACCTTGGTTCTCAAAACTGAGGGAAATACTTACGCTACTTTGCTGCATCACCCTTTGCTCCTCGAGGGAAAACCAACGCAAGCTCAAGAAGTAGCTATCACCCTCGATGGATTCCACTTGATGTTATCCTGAAGGTGAACTTAGAAGAATCACCCTCGAGGGTTCACTCTTGATGTGTTGCATGACAAAGTCGTTATGGGGAGTGGTGAAGGAGGAATCACCCTCCGTAGACCACGACCGACTAACTATAGTAGAGATCTTATCAGAAGTGCTATATGAGGTATCGCCCTCGGCACTCGATAGTAACCCTGTAGTGTCATTCAACTAAGGGGGTGTGATGTGATGTGTTGGGATCTGGACGTCGATCACGTTGATCGAGTCATTGGTTATCGAGCGGGGGCAACTGGGACAAGGTGAGGGGCCACTAGTGGATCACTAACCAACCTGTACAAAGCATATAGGATAAGCAGGTAAGGTACAAAAGCAGGTTACAAAAGCAGGCTATGCATAAGAATAGGAGCAATCAAGTAAAGTAGAAAGATCTAATGCAAGCATGAGAGAGAATGAATGGGCGATATAGGAATGATCAAAGGGGGTTTGCTTGCCTGAAAGCTCTGCGGACGAAAACAGATCTTCAAACGAAGTAGACGACCACCAGATCATCAACGGTCTAGGGGTCTATAGCAGTATCGGAGTCTACCAAAAAAGAAGCAACAAATGGGAAACAAATAAATAACAGAGCAAACAATAGCATCACAAAGCATGTCATGGCAAAACGCTATGCTAGGGATGACCTAACGTAGAGCTACACGTTACAGACGGAGAGGGAAAACATCTGGGGATGTTTTCCCGGCGTTTGGTACTTTCTGAATAGATGAAAGATATGGAAGGATCCATGTTTGAAGTGTTAGAGGCACGTGCCAGCTACATTGAGGGCACCAATAGATTCGTCTGGATTTTCTAAATGTTTTCATATATAAAGCATTTTCATCGGAGCTACGGTGTGAATTCTGAAGTTTAAAACATATTCTGAATTTTTCTAATTTATTTTTATTTCAAAAATAGCCACAATTTATGGACCAGCGGGCCCCGTTGACCTGGGTCAGCTGGGACAGTTGAACGACCAACTCGGCCGCGGAGCCTAGCGTGAGTGGCACATCAGGTGCCACGCGGCTGCCACGGCAGCGACAGGCGTGGCTGCAAAAGAGCGACGGGAGCTGCATCGTGGGGAGCGGCCGCGACACGGGCGGCGGTAGGCCGGGGCAGCATGAGGCGACATTGGGGAGTGGCAGCCGGACGCATGGCACTAGGGAGGGGTAGCGGTGCTAGACAGTGAGGCGGTCGATGAGAGAAGAGGCGCGGCGGATGGCTAAGGTTTGGGTGACGCAGGTGCGGGGTGCGGCCAAGGGCGAGCGAGGGCACAACAAGCAGCGAAGGGGCAAGCAGCTGGCACAACCTACGCGGACCTGGCACAGCTGGGCGCGGCCACAGCACACGCGCGCGGCCATGGCGGCTGTGACGGCTGGAGTAGCCAACCGCGGTGGGATGCTGGTGGGGCAGCAAGCCGGTGCAGGCGACAACGAGGCCTGGGCCAGTAGAGGCGCATGCGAAGCGCGGCGGACATCTACGGGCTATGGTGGGGCAAGCCGTGGGCGGGGCGAGCGCTGGACGTGC
>NW_021268526.1:0-793 GCF_002162155.2 Triticum dicoccoides
TAGGCGGTAATCCCGGTGGCACGTCTTGTGGAAAGACGTCAGCGAACTCCTGCAAAATGTTAGTGACAGCAGGAGGCAAAGAGGAAGGCACGTCCTCGAATGAAAATAATGCCTCTTTGCACACAAAAGCATAGCAAACAGATTTGTTGAAATCTAGCTCATCAATATCAGATTTGGTGGCAAATAAACATGCACTTTTCAATTTAATTTCAGAAGCAACACTAGATGGTTTATTATTAGGCTTCATTTGTTGCTCAAATTCTTTTGCCACAATCTGATTTTCACTCTTATTCGTCTCCTGTTTTGCTTTATTAGCTCTATTAATATCATCTTTCAAAATGGAATCAGGAGTCATAGGAAGCAAAGTAATATTTTTATCCTTATGAACAAGTGATAGAGGCAAAAGTGTCCCGTCTTTCGATGAGATGATGGATATCGCTTTGGTGGAAGTCGACTTTGACGATCCGACTACGAACGTGCGAGGACGTCGCGCCTTAGCAATCGCTAAACCAACTCCGAGAGGTTATTGACCACGCCGGAGCACGATCAACCTGACCACGAGGGTCTGTTTCCTGCGAGCAAACGAAGAACAAGCAAGAAACTGAGATTGCAATCTGGATATTGCGAATATAAGATGAAAGCTTTATTGATCAAGGTGGGGTTCTGTGACGCCTTTGTCTGGTCGTTGAACACAAACGAAGTACGCGAAGTTGCAGCTATGGCGAACTTTTAATCTAAACAAAACCCAAAGTCTAAACGATGCCCTAAGGGCTGTATATATGGAGGAAGAGGG
>NW_021268527.1:0-1931 GCF_002162155.2 Triticum dicoccoides
GTCAACACTCACAGGTTTGGCCAATTCTGACCTATTTCATGGACTATTACTCACCGTTTTGGGGTCCCGAAGCGATTTCCATAGTTGTTGAACCCCAAGGTGTGCTTACGTGTTGGTCATCAACACTCCCAGTTCTGGATGATTCTGGCCCGTCTCATGGACGATTAATCACCGTTTTGGGGTCCCAAAGCGATTTCCATGGTTGTCGAACTCCAAGGTGCGCTTACGTGTCGGTAGTCAACAATCACAGTTTGGGCCGATTCTGGCCCGTTTCTTGGACTATTACTCTATTTTGGGGTCTCGGAGTCATTTCCACGATTGACGAACCCTAGGGTGTGTTTACTTGTCGGTCATCAACACTCACATATTCGGCCGATTCTAGTCCGTTTTGTGCACTATTACTCAACGTTTTGGGGACCCAGAGCAATTTCCATCATAGATGAACCCCGGGGTGTGTTTATGTGTCCGTCGTCAACACTCATAGTTTTGGCCAATTCTGACTTGTTTCGTGGACTATTACTCACCGTTTTGGGGTCCCGAAGCAATTTCCATAGTTGTTGAACCCAAGGTGTGCTTACGTGTTGGTCATCAACACTCCCAGTTCTGGCCGATTCTGGCCCGTTTCATGGACTATTACTCACCGTTTTGGGGTCCTAAAGCGATTTCCATGGTTGTCGAACTCCAAGGTGCGCTTACGTGTCGGTCATCAACAATCACAGTTTGGGCCGATTGTGGCCCGTTTCTTGGACTATTACTCTATTTTGGGGTCTCGGAGTCATTTCCACGATTGATGAACCCCGGGGTGCGTTTACGTGTTGGTCATCAACACTCACATATTCGGCCGATTCTAGTATGTTTTGTGCATTATTACTCAGCGTTTTGGGGACCCAGAGTGATTTCCATGATTGATTAACCCCAGGGTGCGTTTATGTGTCCGTTGTCAACACTCACAGTTTTGGCCAATTCAGACCTGTTTCGTGGACTATTACTCACCGTTTTGGGGTCCCGAAGCGATTTCCATAGTTGTTGAATCCCAAGGTGTGCTTACGTGTAGGTCATCAACACTCGCAGTTTTGGCCGATTCTGGCCCGTTTCATGGACTATTACTCACCATTTGGGGTCCCAAAGCAATTTCCATGGTTGTCGAACTCCAAGGTGCGCTCACGTGTCGGTCATCAACAATCACAGTTTGGGCCGATTCTGGTCCGTTTCTTGGACTATTACTCTATTTTGGGGTCTCGGAGTTATTTCCACGATTGACGAACCCCGGAGTGCGTTTACGTGCGAGTCATCAACACTCACATATTTGGCTGATTCTAGTCCGTTTCATGCACTATTACTCAACTTTTTGGGGACCCAGAGCAATTTCCACGATTGATGAACCCCGGGGTCCGTTTATGTGTCCATCGTCAACACTCACAGGTTTGGCCAATTCTGACCTATTTCGTGGACTATTACTCACCGTTTTGGGGTCCCGAAGCGATTTCCATAGTTGTTGAACCCAAGGTGTGCTTACGTGTTGGTCATCAACACTCCCAGTTCTGGCCGATTCTGGCCCGTTTCATGGACTATTACTCACCGTTTTGGGGTCCCAAAGCGATTTCCATGGTTGTCGAACTCCAAGGTGCGCTTACGTGTCGGTCATCAACAATCACAGTTTGGGCCGATTGTGGCCCGTTTCTTGGACTATTACTCTATTTTGGGGTCTCGGAGTCATTTCCACGATTGATGAACCCCGGGGTGCGTTTACGTGTTGGTCATCAACACTCACATATTCGGCCGATTCTAGTACGTTTTGTGCATTATTACTCAGCGTTTTGGGGACCCAGAGTGATTTCCACGATTGATTAACCCCAGGGTGCGTTTATGTGTCCGTTGTCAACACTCACAGTTTTGGCCAATTCTGACCTGTTTCGTGGACTATTACTCAC
>NW_021268528.1:0-2643 GCF_002162155.2 Triticum dicoccoides
CAAAATTACAAATTTTGTTCCTGTTTTAAAAAAATGTTTGGAAATTGAAAAAAAAAACAGGTTACTATTTTTATAAAATGTTTACCTTTTCCAAAATTATTTGAGATTTCTAGAAGGAAAATTAAATTTTAAAAATGCTCCAAAATTGAAAAATATTACTTTTTAGTGAAATATTCGCAATTCAACATAATATTTGCGTTTTAAAAACTACACATTTTCTAAAATTGTTCTGAATGTTCAAAACATCTTCCCGTTTTCAAAAATTATTCATTAATTTCAAAAAATGTTTGTGTTTTTATAAAATATGATACTGGTGTTAAATAGATGCGGTCTTTTCTTTTCTTTTTCTTTTGATTTTAACTGCGGTCGTTATGGGTCTGCTCTTGTATGTCGTCTGCTGTTACAAGCCTGGGGTTGTAATTCTAATTAATATAACTTGTGTTAAACCTCTTCCGGCTGTGCATCCCTTGAATTTTCTTCATGCAGCGCTAACTACAATTGCAGACGGATAGAAGTTGGCTGTAAATGGGTAATAAACAGGCCTTAAAATATATTGCCGGTATAAATAATCAGAAACAGGAAACGTATTGCACTGTCATCTATGCTTTGCATGCATGGTCTTGTTGCCTAACAAGGCCGTCTGTTTCGGCTTCACTTCAACAATTGGGGTGGTGGCGCAGTTGGCTAGCACGTAGATCTCATAGCTGAAACGTGAGCAATCCTGAGTGCGAGCCAAGCTCTGTGACGACCTGGGTCTGTCACATGTACACCTGAATCGTCAGGTGAACTGAGCATGTCTGAACCTTGGTCTTCTTTTTTGTTCACGCACCGATGGTTCAGGCTGAAACTTTTGCCGGGGTCAGCCATAAAACAGGCACTCATCAGAAAATGTACATAACCTGCGGGTTGCTGCCTATTAGTGCAACTGAAAAACAGATTCTTGGTTCGGACCATGTACGAATTGCTCAACCAATGGCTAGAATTACCATGTTGCTACAATGTCACCGCTCTTGTGTTCTTCTTGTATCTGCCTATTGATTGAAGCATTGATCTGTCTACTACTACCTTACATTAGAACACATCTGAAAGGGTATTTGCGTGTGAAAAGCTTGAAGACTGTTAGCTTCTTTCCCTGGTTATTGCTTATGTAAGATTAGAAGAGAATGTAAAGCAAGTAGCTGATCGTTTGGCTTCCTGTGCAGGGTACGACTGGAGTTTGCTGAACTTCACTCCGGTGCATGTCACTGAAGATGTTCAGTACTCCCTCCTTCCCATAATATAAGAATGTTTTTGACACTACGTTCTTATATTATGGGACGAAGGGAGTATGATTTTAACGTGACCCAGACACCCAGTGTCAATGAAATCCTCTTTTAACCTATATATAAAAAAGAGTGATATGCAATGAACGAAAAATCCAGGCCTGAAAGCCTGCTTCGTATTAGCCTCCTATTGGTTACATTGTTCATTGCTACTGAGTACAATTGTGTCCCATACTTGTCGAGATCTTCTTCATTCTCGGGTATAATTCTTTTCAGGCCCGTCCCCCGCGTCCCTCTCTGAGGTGACTCGGGGAACCCTAGCTCCCTTCGCCGTTGGCCCTCCTCCACCCTCCCTCCCTCCTCGCCGCCGCCGAGGGACATAGCCGGGCAAAGCCCAGGCAGTGCCGGCGGCGGCGGGGCCTCTCCCTGGCGCGTCTCTCTCTCTCCCTGGCGGCGGCGCGAGTTCTTTCGGCGGCGGCTTGGCGGCGTGGCGCGGCGGAGCTCCGGCGATGACTCGGTCCTACGGCGGGGTGGAGGGCAGGGCACGGGCCAGTGGTGCTGCCTCCGCGGCGGCTGCTTCTTGGGGCCCTTGACCCTGATCTGAACTGGATCTGGTGGTGCTTGGGTCTGGACCATGGCGGCTGGCGATGCGTAGTGTTCGTCGGGGCTTGTCGGCCTCTAGGCACCATGGGGGTGCCGGCGGCGACGCGTGCCCGGCGTGGTAACGCTGGTGGACGTGGTGGTCATCTTATTCCAGAGATGGCCGGCCAGAGGCTTGGTGATCGGATCTCGAGATCCATCATCTAGTCCCGGCTGCGAGTAGGGGAGACATGGTTGCCGATGAAAACCGAGCCGACGACAGGTGATGGCGGCGTTCTCGCCGTTACCTTGATGGAGGCATCGTCGTGTAACTACTGTCGACCCACTCGTGCTGCTCCGGGAGAAATCCTAGGATCTGGTGTTCCAAATCGAACGATGGCGGCACTGCCGTGTCGTTTCTCTCTTGGGAGCATCATTTGTGGAGCAGCGCTGGAAGTCATAGGCAGGAGGTGGAACGGCTTCGTTTTGCATGGAGCTTCGGTGGAGATGTCAAGTCATACCTAACCGACAGGTGCTACGCTTTGTCATGCCTGGTCGGCAGATGCTACGCACGGCAGATCTTTCAAGGACTTCAAGCTGTGTCGGCTGATGGTACTTGGCAGCATGGCGCCGAGGTGTATTAGTGGCGACCGTGACGTGCTCAGCTGTTTGCGCGCAGGGAGAAGGTGTCGTTGGGCGCCGTGGTGGCGTCGACAATAGCTAGACCGAGCAAGGTTGATGCATCAGTACGGTTCTGAAGATGTAGCGGTGGCAGTTGGCGGCGGCGGCCTCTGAGAGCACG
>NW_021268529.1:0-1193 GCF_002162155.2 Triticum dicoccoides
ACTTCACCCTTAACTAGTCTCTGTTTATTCTGCAACTCCCGTTTCGAGTTACTAATCTTAGCAACTGAACTAGTATCAAATACTTAGGGTTTGCTATAAACACTAGTAAAGTACACATCAATAACATGTATATCAAATATACTTATGTTCACTTTGCCATCCTTCTTATCCGCCAATCACTTGGGGTGATTCCGTTTCCGGTGACCAGTCCCTTTGCAGTAGAAGCACTTAGTCTCAGGCTTAGGACCAGACTTGGGCTTCTTCACTTGAGCAGCAACTTGCTTGCCGTTCTTCTTGAAGTTCCCCTTCTTCCCTTTGCCCTTTTCTTGAAACTAGTGGTCTTATCAACCATCAACACTTGATGTTTTTCTTGATTTCTACCTTCATTGATTTCATCATCACGAAGAGCTTGGGAGTTGTTTCCGTTATCCCTTTCATATTATAGTTCATCACGAAGTTCTACTAACTTGGTGATGGTGACTAGAGAATTCTGTCAATCACTATCTTATCTGGAAGATTAACTCCCACTTGATTCAAGCGATTGTAGTACCCAGACAATCTGAGCACATGCTCACTAGTTGAGCAATTCTCCTCCATCTTTTAGCTATAGAACTTGTTGGAGACTTCATATCTCACAACTCGGGTATTTGCTTGAAATATTAACTTCAACTCCTGGAACATCTCATATGGTCCATGACGTTCAAAACGTCTTTGAAGTCCCGATTCTAAGCCGTTAAGCATGGTGCACTTAAACTATCAAGTAGTCATCATATTGAGCTGTTCATAACGTTTGCATCTACTCCTGCAATAGGTCTGTCACCTAGCGGTGCATCAAGGACATAATTCTTCTGTGCAGCAATGAGGATAATCCTCAGATCACGGATCCAATCCGCATCATTGCTACTAACATCTTTCAACACAATTTTCTCTAGGAACATATCAAAATAAACACAGGGAAGCAACAACGCGAGCTATTGATCTATAATTTGCAAAATACTACCAGGACTAAGTTCATGATAAATTTAAGTTCAATTAATCATATTACTTAAGAACTCCCACTTAGACAGACATCCCTCTAATCCTCTAAGTGATCACGTGATCCAAATCAACTAAACCATGTCCGATCATCACGTGAGATGGAGTAGTTTCAATGGTGAACATCACTATGTTGATCATATCTACTATATGATTCA
>NW_021268530.1:0-2709 GCF_002162155.2 Triticum dicoccoides
CAAGCCCCCTGCAACGTCGATTCCGACCGCACCCGAACTCCGGCCGCCGCAGCCGAGCTCGCCGCCGTCAACTCCGGCCACCCCGAGCCCAACCACCACCACCAATAGTCGCGGCTCAACCTCAGCAACACGTAGATGCCTTCCGCCGTCCATTTGGTTGCCGGAATGGCAAAAAGCACTTTCGCCGCCGTCTCGGGCCTCGCCGGCGTCATGTCGCCGGTGGGGTTTGACCTGTCCGACCTGAGGTTTGACCCCCAGGGTCACTGACGCGTGGGCCCTGTCGGTCAGATGGTTAGATTAGCGCTAACCACTATTAGTTAACCCCTGACACTGACCAGTGGGCCCCAGCGCCACTAATTAGTAATTAGAATTAATTTAACCCTGTTTAACCCCCCTGTCACTAACGTGTGGGCCCCACACGTCAGGTTTGACTCCAGCCAGCCGCAGTTGACCACTGACGTCATGCTGGCGCAATAACTATAATTTCTGGATTTAATTTAAATCAGGAAATTCCAGAATATTATTTAAACTTCAAAAATTCATAACTTTTATTCTGTAACTCCAAATTGGACAAATTATATATGAAAAATGATCAGAAAAATCCAATCTATCCATCTGTACTATTTTCATGCATGATCAAACAAGTTAAATTGATGTTTTAAGCAGAACAAGGAAAAGCACTTTAAAAGGCCATATTTGAATTTGAAATTTGAATCCTTGATTGAAATTTGTTCAAACCCTTCTGGTTTTAGTTGCATTAGCCCAATACACTCATTTTGCCATGTCTCATGCATGCATCATATTGTTGCATACTGTTTGGTAATGTTTGTGTATCGGTGCTCTCTGCGGCAGGTTCTGTCTCCGAGGAATACCGTGATTACCCTAACGAAGAACCGTATCAGTGCATCGAACCATCAGGCAAGCAACCAACCATTTGATCATATCGATACAATCCCATGTTCTCGCTCCTGCTCTCTTTTACTGCATTAAGACAACGCGATTCAAACTGCTGTGTGCTACGGTAGTTGAACCCATTTCCTCTGCATGACCTGTCATTGCCACAGTAACTAGATGAAACTCACTAGCATGTGTAGGAGTTGATTGAGCCATATGAATGTGTTGTTCCTACCTTGCTATGCCTGCTATGCTTAGAGTCGTGTCAGGTCTGGTTCATCTGGGTGATGGGCTAGAGTGAAATGATTATGTCGGTAATGAGAGTGGTGTGGTGAACACGATTTGGTAAAGGTATCGATGAGAGGCCATGTAGGAGTACATGGTGGGTTGTTTCATTGAAGCCGACCTTAAGCACTGAGATCTGTATGCGTGATTTAAGATACAGCTACTACCATGCATTGGGCCCTGAAATATGACCCCGCTCGACTTCTTATTCACCCTAGCTCTCTGTCCAGGAGTTGCAAGTAGTTTCTGGTGTTTGTTGCCTACTGGAGGCCGTGGACATCGCTGACCATAGGGGTGGGCTGTGATGCGGTAGGTACGTGGCCGGGTGTACCGAATACCCGTTAGGTATCTCGGGAACCCTGTTCACATCGTTCGGGGCCGTATGGGAAACCTCGGCCGGACTCCCTGCGGATGGAACCTGAATAGGCGATAAACCTGGACTAGAGGCTTAAGTGTTTAGGTAGGTCGTGGTCTACACCCACGTCGGCTTTCGCTTGAAGTCTGCCGAGCACATGTCGTGTGCAGACGCTAAGTGGTGGAAACATGTATGAAGAAGTACACCCCTGCAGGTTTATCATAATCTATTCGAATAGCCACGTCCGCGGTAAAGGACTACTTGGTTGCCTATACAGTTCATAGACAAGTAAATGGAAACTGTTAAAAGCCTCAAGATAAGTGTGAGTGCCGAGGATGGCTCTTCCGTAGGAAGACGGAGGTGGATCCTCGGTAGTGTATTGAAGTGGTGAGTAGTGGACTCGTGTGCGCAAAACCATTTCAAGTTGGAGTATCGTAGGATAGCCTAGCCAAGAGTCAAAGCTGGCTTGCTGCAATAACTCCACCAACCCTTCTTGATACTATGCATGTATGTAGGATCTGATGTAAGTCTTGCTGAGTACCTTTGTACTCATGTTGCTATAATCTACATTTTTACAGAAGGCGCTGCAACCCCTTCTGATGGGTTCTATGTAGACGTTGACATCAACGAGTAGGCTAAGGACCCAGGTGGTGACCCTGAGCTTGTGAAGGACCACGTAGTATAGCTAGGCTTTCCAAGCCTCTTTTGTTTTGCTAGTTGTCTGTACTCAGACAAGTTACTTCCGCTGCTGGTTTGTATGACTGTATGACTTGTATGTGGGGTCGTGAGACCCGTACCTTTGTGTATGTTATGTATGGCTCACTGAGCCTTAAATAAAGTACTTGTGTCATAGAGTCATGTTGTGATGCTTCGTTGTATTTGCACATATCGAGCATATTGTGTGTATGATTGAAATGCTTGGTATGTGTGGGATCTGACTATCTAGTTGTTTATCTTTAGTAGCCTCTCTTACCGGGAAATGTCTCCTAGTGTTGCCGCTGAGCCATGGTAGCTTGCTACTGCTCTGGAACACTTAGGCTGGCCGGCATGTGTCCTTCTTCGTTCCTGTGTCTGTCCCTTCGGGGAAATGTCACGCTTTGAGTACCGGAGTCCTGTTAGCCCGCTACAGCCCGGTTTACCGGAGTCCTGCTAGCCCAGTGCTACAGCCCGGACCC
>NW_021268531.1:0-1009 GCF_002162155.2 Triticum dicoccoides
TGAATTCAAATGCTTTTCAAACACAAAACCCTAGAGAGAAGATGACATGACTTCTTCCATTTAAAAATGAAAAGGGTGTTTGAAAAATAATTGAATTTCATTTGGAAATATTTCCAATTCAGAAACTTTAAGCAACTCAATGATTTTCACGAGAGAAGATAAAATGACTTCTTCAAATTATATGAAATATGAGTTGGAAGTTTCAAAGAATTAAATTCAAAGCCCCTTTGAATTTATTTTCAATTTGGAATAGATCATCCTGCATATTTTATTTTCTTGCATTTTGGTCGATCCTAGAAATTTCACGCAACTCAAGGACCCTTGGAGAGAGTTGGAGATTTCGTTATTTTCATATTTGAGAGTTTTCTCGAATTGAAAAGAGGATCATTTGATTTATTTATTTCATCTTCAATTATTTTCCGTTATCAAAAATATAAGAGAGGGAATAATATGACTTTCCCAAATTTAGGAAAATGAAGATTTAATAAATAGATCAAATTTTGTTTGCCGGAGTTTTATTTCGCATTTTATTCGGATAGGGAAAATTGTGCATTTTCAAAATTTGCTTTTTAGGTCCGGAGAAAAGTTCATTTTGTTCGGCTCATTTTTAGGAGTCGGAGAAAATTTACTTTATTAATTTTGGAGTTCGTTTAGATTTTCTTTTATTTATTTTTCTGCGCGCGAGACCGTTTAAAAAAAAATCCGCAGCGCCTTGGGCCAAAGGCCCAAGCCACTAGCCGCCGGCCGGCCAAGAGGCCATAGCGCGCGTGCACCAGGGAGCCGCCGCTTCTTTCTTTCCTAGTCTTAGTAGGACTCTTGTCCTATGTTCGTTTATTCCGTATCTATTTCTAGATCTTTTCCTTTTGTTTCCTAATCCTAGTCTATTTCTTGTCCCCTACCCCAAGCAAAACCCTCCCCTCCCCAATATAAATACCCAAGCACCCCCCCCCTCTAAACACATCAAACCAACACCTCTCCTCTCCTCTCCGCCGCCCCACGCCGCGCCGCC
>NW_021268532.1:0-1091 GCF_002162155.2 Triticum dicoccoides
TGGGGTTCAACAACTATGGAAATCGCTTCGGGACCCCTAAATGTTGAGTAATAGTCCTCGAATCGCGTCAGAATTGGCCCAAACTATGAGTGTTGATGATCGACACGTAAACGCACCCCGGGGTTTCTTAATTGCGCAAGTCACACCGGGACCCCAAACAGTGAGTAATAGTCCACGAAACGGGCCAGAATCGGCCACAACTGTGAGTGTTCATGACCGGCACGTAAACGCATTTTGGGGTTCAACAACTATGGAAATTGCTTCGGGACCCCTAAATGTTGAGTAATAGTCCTCGAATCGCGTCAGAATTGGCCCAAACTGTGAGTGTTGAGGACAGACACGCAAACGCACCCCGGGAATTGTCAATCATGGAAATCGCTCTGGGACGCCAAAATGGTGAATAATCGTGCACGAAATGGACCAGAGTCTACCAAAATTGTGTGTTGATGACTGACATGTAAACGCACCACGGAGTTCGTCAATCGTGGAAATCACTGCGGGACGCCCAAGACTAATTAATAGTGCAAGAAACGGGCCAAAATCGGCCCAAACTGCGATTGTTGATGATCGACACGTAAGCGCACCATGGGGTTCAACAACCATGGAAATCGCTTTGGGGCCCCAAAACGGTGAGTAATAGTCGACGAAACGGGCCAGAAGCGGCCCAAAATGCGAGTGTTGCTAACCGACACATAAAGGCACCCCGGTGTTCGTCAATCATGGAAATCACACCGGGACGCCAAAACAGAGTAATAGTCCAAGAAACGGGCCAGAATTGGCAAAAACTATGAATGTTGATGACAGACACGTAAGTGCACCTTGGAGTTCAACAACCATGGAAATCGCTCTGGGACCCCAAAGCGGCGAGTAATAGTGCACGAAACGGACCAGAATCGGCCAAAATTGTGAGTGTTGATGACCGAAACGTAAACGCACCACGGGGTTCGTAAATTGTGGAAATCACTCCAGGACCCACGAAACTAAGTAATAGTCCAAGAAATGGGCCAAAAATCGGCCCAAACTGCGATTGTTGATGACATACATGTAAGTGCACCTTGGGGTTCAACAACTATGGAAATCTTTTCGGGACC
>NW_021268533.1:0-1579 GCF_002162155.2 Triticum dicoccoides
GTAGAACAAGAAACAAAACCCAAAAATAATGTTCCTATAACTACTAGGATGTGGTGGTAAAACGCTCACAGTAAACCAAATATCAATGTCTTACAAGTTCTTACCATGCAGCAGGCGGTGATCGGCAACCAGCGGTGTCAAGTAACTCCGAATATTGAGTAAAGCGATTGCCAGGGGAGTGTATGTATACACGGTGTAGAAATATGTGGAGCTGGGTTGGCTATATATGGTAGCAAAAGATTAGCAATAATCAATTCAAAGATGCAATGTTGAATAAACGCTCAACGACGGTACTGTGCTGGTCCTAGGCTAGACCGGACTAGAGACGCGAGCCTAGAACACTAATAAGGTCACGGCGTAGCACAACTAGCATCAATGAAGGATACTAAGTAGCTCTTGACAGCAAGATATAAGTGAAGATCACAACGGCAGTGAAGATAATGATGAAAAACAACTGCCAAGCAGGATATACAACAACTCTCTCTCCAACTTTCCTCTTGAAAAGTTTGAGACAATTTTCTGATAAATTCTTTCAAAGAATGCTACTAACTCAAACTTTCCAATGCAAAAAGAATCACTCAATTCCGAGTTGATATGAGGAGTCAAAGAATTCTAAAACTGGCCTGAAAAATTGGAACAAGCTGTGTTCACGAACTTCGGAGGGCAAAAAGACCTATTTAGAAGCCGATTTTGAGGTGTCAAATATTGAACTAGCTTCTGAAACTATTTAGATGCGGCTCGTCGCTATCTTCAATTTGAGTACTCACGGAGCCAAAACGGACTTCGTATGAGGAAGATACACCTGTTTTACTGAACAGTGCGCAAAACAGATTCCAATCCGAATTCAGGTACGAGATTGATTCTAGATAGATCCAATTTTTTTTCTTCTCTCTTTTTTTCTCACGCTTTTTTTTTCTTTTTCTTCTCCCTCTTTTTCTTTTTTTTCTTTCCTTTTTTCTCTCTTTTTTTCTTTATCTTCTTTTTCTCCCTCTTTCCAAGACAAACTAGATAAGATGCAGATTCGATCAGACGAAGATGTGAGTGACCTCAACTATGATTATGACAATAAACAGTGCGTAGCACGTGGTGGAAATTGGTGGATGGGATGGTGGACAGCGGATGGGATAATGATGCAGCGGCTGCGTGACTAATGTGAACAGAACTCGAAACTCTAAAGGAACTAGACACTAAGACCAGCAACTCGACACGGCGATGCAACCGATAATTCAATAATGCAAACAATGAAAAGAAAATTGCAAAGGCTCAGTCTGGCTAGGAGAAAGGATGAATAGATCTAACTTTTGTTTTGTGGCTTTTTCTTGGACAATAGGTAAGAAAATAAATCTAATCTAGGAAAAACTGGAAATTCTCACCGAGCAACCTGAAAACTGATACCACTTGATAGAGGCGATACCAATGGGCCCAAGTGGAGGTGATGTAACACCTTTAGACTTGTAGTTTGACTCGGATTCTGCTGCAGCATCAGATTGTTTCGTCCACAACTCAACGCTCCGGACGAATTTGAAGGTGATTCCAATTGGGTTGGAAAGTGCACGAAATCTAGTTTCCAACAAAAAAA
>NW_021268534.1:0-1246 GCF_002162155.2 Triticum dicoccoides
CACTATACTCCCAATGCTTATGGTTTTCCCCTTTTATATTCCACACTAGTGAAATCACAGTAGACTAAATTTCAAAATTGGGTCAGTCGATTTTTCAGAGCTCGCCGGGGTTCGCCGGTGCGATCCAAGGGGCTCGGGTGGTTGTTGGGCCTCGCCGAATGAAGAAAACTCGACGCGGGTGGGGGTGGGGGTAGCGGAGGAACACAGGCGGTGGGGGGCGGTGGTCCGGCCGGCGGCCCGTGCAGTGTTCTGTATGGGAAGAATCAGAGACGAGGAAGAAGAAGGGTTAGGAGACGTAGGATCTTCATCCAACCGCCTGGAATGGTTGATAGACAGCTGGGAGTTGCATTCTTAATGCGCTCTAGTTCATCATGTGTGGGCACTACGCAACCAACATTTTATTATCCAAAATCTGCTTGCTCTTCTTTACCATGTTCATCTTCCGTTCTTCTTTAATATGTACTCTCTCTGTTCCTAAATACAAGTCTTTGTATAGATTCCACCATGGACTACATATGGAGCAAAATGAGTGAATCTACGCTCTAAAATGTATCTGGATACATCTGTATGTGATCCATAGTGGAAATCTCTACCAAGACTTATATTTTGGAATGGAGAGAGTATGCTATTAGTACAGTATGAGCAGGGACATTTGTAGTGTAGAGGTCTACACGGTCGGTTGTGATGGACACTTTGAGCCTCTTTGATTCGTAGGATCTTGTAAACATAGGAATAGGATTTGTAGTGGCCTGCCCACTTGAATCCTATAAGAATAGCAAGGCAATGCGCGGAGCTGTGTCGCCTTTGAGAGTTATACTGATATTAACAGTAGCGCACCTTCACTTGAAGAGAGATGATATCCGAAGCCTTTCTAGTCGTACAGGCAGTACTAGCACATATATTCCAACAAGTTCCACTTTGCTGATTTTACTCTGATGCTTAAGGTTTTCCCTTTATATCTACACTATGATCTATGTAGCTGCTTTGTGTCGCACTAGCAGCAGTCCACTCTTGAAGCTAAACACTGCAATGACTTACAAAATTGGCACCAAGGCATTGAGTGCCATTCTGGATGCACTGAAACTCATATGCTCCCCACCTGTTGACTCCTGTTCAGAATGTGATCCTAATGACTATTCTAACCTCGAGGAGTTAAAGGCAGATGGTCTGTCCTGTTCACCCATCAAGGTGCCTGTTCGAATTTGGCAATGTTTTATTGATTGCAGGTATCTTGCATATGTTGTCT
>NW_021268535.1:0-2327 GCF_002162155.2 Triticum dicoccoides
TTTTTTGTATAATCATCAACAAATTCAAACCATGAGTAGGGCAATTACGTATCATTAATTTCATTCTCTCCCAAGCTTGTGCAACATGTTCATGATCAAGTTGTTTAAAGTTCATAATATCGTTCCTAAGAGAGATGATCTTAGCGGGAGGAAAATACTTAGAGATAAAAGCATCTTTGCACTTGTTCCATGAATCAATACTATTCTTAGGCAAAGACGAAAACCAAGCTTTAGCACGATCTCTAAGCGAAAAAGGAAATAGCTTCAATTTAACGACATCATTATTGACATCTTTTTTCTTTTGCATATCGCATAAATCAATGAAGCTATTCAGATGAGTAGCGGCATCTTCACTAGGAAGGCCGGCGAATTGATCTTTCATAACAAGATTCAACAAAGCAGTATTAATTTCACAAGATTCAGCATCGATAAGAGGAGCAATTGGAGTGCTAAGGAAATCATTATTATTGGTATTGGTGTAGTCACACAATTTAGTAGTATCTTGAGCCATCGCGACAAACAAGCAATCTAACACACGAGCAAACAAAAAGGCAAGCGAGCAAAAAGAGGCAAATAGAGAGGGAGGATAGAGAGAGAGAGGGCGAATAGAACGGCAAGGGTGAATTGGGGGGAGAGGAAAACGAGAGGCTAATGGCAAATAATGTAATGCGAGAGATAGGGATTGTGATGGGTACTTGGTATGTTGACTTTTTGCGTAGACTCCCCGGCAACGGCGCCAGAAATCCTTCTTGCTACGTCTTGAGCTTGCTTTGGTTTTCCCCGAGGAGGAAGGGATGATGCAACGGAGTAGTGTAAGTATTTCCCTCAGTTTTTGAGAACCAAGGTATCAATCCAGTAGGAGGCCACGCTCAAGTCCCTTATACCTGCACAAAGCGATAGCTACTCGCAACCAACGCGATTATGGGTTGTCAGTCCCTTCACGGTCACTTACGAGAGTGAGATCTGATAGATATAATATTTTTGGTATAAAGATGCAAAGTAAAAAGTAAAAGCAAAGTAAAAAAGCAAAGCAAGATTAAAGTGATGGAGATTGATATGATGAGAATAGACCCGGGGGGCATAGGTTTCACTAGTGGCTTCTCTCAAGAGCATAAGTATTCTACGGTGGGTGAACAAATTACTGTTGAGCAATTGACAGAATTGAGCATAGTTATGATAATATCTAGGCATGATCATGTATATAGGAATCACGTCCGTGACAAGTAGATCGAAATGATTCTGCATCTACTACTATTACTCCACTCATCGACCGCTATCCAGCATGCATCTAGAGTATTAAGTTAAAAACAAAGTAACGCCTTAACAAGATGACATGATGTAGAGAGATAAATTCATGCAATATGAAATAAACCCCATCTTGTTATCCTCGATGGCAACGATGCAATACGTGCCTTGCTACCCCTTTTGTCACTGGGTAAGGACACCGCAAGATCGAACCCGAAGCTAAGCACTTCTCCCATGGCAAGAACTACCAATCTAGTTGGCCAAACCAAACAGATAATTCGAAGAGACTTGCAAAGATAACCAATCATACATAAAATAATTCAGAGAAGATTCAAATATTATTCATAGATAGACTTGATCATAAACCGACAATTCATCGGTCTCAACAAACACACCGGAAAAAGAAGATTACATCGAATAGATCTCCACAAGAGAGGGGGAGAACTTTGTATTGAGATTCAAAGAGAGAGAAGAAGCCATCTAGCTACTAACTATGGACCCGAAGGTCTGAGGTAAACTACTCACACTTCATCGGAGAGGCTAGGATGATGTAGAAGCCCTCCGTGATGACGGCCCTCTTCCGGTGGAGCTCCGAAACAGGCCCCAAGATGGGATCTCGTGGATACAGAAAGTTCCGGCGGTGGAATTAGGTTTTTGGTTCCTCTTATGATCGTTTGGGGGTACGTGTGTATATATATAGGAGGAAGAAGTACGCCGGAGGAGCAACGAGGGACCCACGAGGCAGGGAGGCGCCCCCCACCCTCGTGACCGCCAGGGTCCAAGTCTCCTGGATCACGTTCGGTGAGAAAATCACGTTCCCGAAGATTTTATTCCGTTTGGACTCCGTTTGATATTCCGTTTCTGCGAAACACTGAAATAGGCAAGAAACAACAATTCTGGGCTGGGTCTCCGGTTAATAGGTTAGTCCCCAAAATAATATAAAAGTGGAAAATAAAGCCCAATATAGTCCAAAACAGTAGATAATATAGCATGGAGCAATTAAAAATTATAGATACGTTGGAGACGTATCAGGCGGGCTTGGGGCAGATCCATGACGGCCAAGAGCCGTCATGAAAGGTGAC
>NW_021268536.1:0-1070 GCF_002162155.2 Triticum dicoccoides
TATTTGGCACACCATGCAAGCGAATAATTTCACGAAAGAACAAATCAGCAACATTAACAGCATCATCGCTTTTATGACATGGTATAAAGTGTGCAATTTTCGAGAATCTATCCACGACAACAAATATGCTATCCCTCCCCTTCTTTGTTCGAGGTAAACCTAAAACAAAGTCCATAGATATATCCTCCCAAGGAACACTAGGTACAGGCAAAGGCATATATAAACCATGAGGATTGAGTCGTGACTTAGCTTTTTGACATGTAGTGCATCGAGCAATAAAACGCTCAACATTCCGTCTCATCTTTGGCCAAAAGAAATGTGTAGCAAGTACGTCCTCCGTCTTCTTCACGCCAAAATGTCCCATTAATCCTCCTCCATGCGCTTCCTGCAACAACAAAAGACGAACGGAGCTAGCTGGAATGCATAGCTTGTTAGCACGAAACACAAATCCATCGTTAACGACAAACTTGTTCCACATTCTTCCTTCTTTACAATTCTGCATTACATCTTTAAAATCAGCTGATAGAGGCTAAGGTGTCCCGTCTTTCGATGAGATGGTGGATTTCGCTTTGGTGGAAGTCGACTTTGACGATCCGACTACGAACGTGCGAGGACGTCGCGCCTTAGTAATCGCTAAACCAACTCCGAGAGGTTATTGACCACGCCGGAGCACGATCAACCTGACCACGAGGGTCTGTTTCCTGCGAGCAAACGAAGAACAAGCAAGAAACTGAGATTGCAATCTGGATATTGCGAATATAAGATGAAAGCTTTATTGATCAAAGTGGGGTTCTGTGACGCCTTTGTCTGGTCGTTGAACACAAACGAAGTACGCGAAGTTGCAGCTATGGCGAACTTTTAATCTAAACAAAACCCAAAGTCTAAACGATGCCCTAAGGGCTGTATATATGGAGGAAGAGGGGGGGAATTTCGTGGCCCTTGGTGGAGGGGTCCGAAATCAACCCTATCTCTTGTTTCCCCACACATACGGACTCTAAAAATAGCCTATACTTATGTATTTCGAAATTACATGGGCCTGGCCCAATAATAAGGTGACGCAGCACCTAAAA
>NW_021268537.1:0-26138 GCF_002162155.2 Triticum dicoccoides
TATGTGTGGGGAAACAAGAGATAGGGTTGATTTCGGACCCCTCCACCAAGGGCCACGAAATTCCCCCCTCTTCCTCCATATATACAGCCCTTAGGGCATCGTTTAGACTTTGGGTTTTGTTTAGATTAAAAGTTCGCCATAGCTGCAACTTCGCGTACTTCGTTTGTGTTCAACGACCAGACAAAGGCGTCACAGAACCCCACCTTGATCAATAAAGCTTTCATCTTATATTTGCAATATCCAGATTGCAATCTTAGTTTCTTGCTTGTTCTTCGTTTGCTCGCAGGAAACAGACCCTCGTGGTCAGGTTGATCGTGCTCCGGCGTGGTCAATAACCTCTCGGAGTTGGTTTAGCGATTGCTAAGGCGCGATGTCCTCGCACGTTCGTAGTCGGATCGTCAAAGTAGACTTCCACCAAAGCGAAATCCACCATCTCATCGAAAGACGGGACACCTTTGCCTCTATCAAAACAACTGCCAAACAGGATATACAACAACTCTCTCTCCAACTTTCCTCTTGAAAAGTTTGAGACAATTTTCTGATAAATTCTTTCAAAGAATGCTACTAACTCAAGCTTTCCAATGCAAAAAGAATCACTCAATTCCGAGTTGATATGAGGAGTCAAAGAATTCTAAAACTGGCCTAAAAATTTGGAACAAGCTTTCATCTTATATTTGCAATATCCAGATTGCAATCTTAGTTTCTTGCTTGTTCTTCGTTTGCTCGCAGGAAACAGACCCTCGTGGTCAGGTTGATCGTGCTCCGGCGTGGTCAATAACCTCTCGGAGTTGGTTTAGCGATTGCTAAGGCGCGATGTCCTCGCACGTTCGTAGTCGGATCGTCAAAGTAGACTTCCACCAAAGCGAAATCCACCATCTCATCGAAAGACGGGACACCTTTGCCTCTATCAAAACAACTGCCAAGCAGGATATACAACAACTCTCTCTCCAACTTTCCTCTTGAAAAGTTTGAGACAATTTTCTGATAAATTCTTTCAAAGAATGCTACTAACTCAAGCTTTCCAATGCAAAAAGAATCACTCAATTCCGAGTTGATATGAGGAGTCAAAGAATTCTAAAACTGGCCTAAAAATTTGGAACAAGCTGTGTTCACGAACTTCGGAGGGCAAAAAGACCTATTTAGAACCCGATTTTGAGGTGTCAAATATTGAACTAGCTTCTGCAACTATTTAGATGCGGCTCGTCGCTATCTTCAATTTGAGTACTCACGGAGCCAAAACGGACTTCGTATGAGGAAGATACACCTGTTTTACTGAACAGTGCGCAAAACAGATTCCAATCCGAATTCAGGTACGAGATTGATTCTAGATAGATCCAATTTTTTTCTTCTCTCTTTTTTTCTCACGCTTTTTTTTTATTTTTCTTCTCCCTCTATTTCTTTTTTTTCTTTCCTTTTTTCTCTCTTTTTTTCTTTATATTCTTTTTCTCCCTCTTTCCAAGACAAACTAGATAAGATGCAGATTCGATCAGGCGAAGATGTGAGTGACCTCAACTATGATTATGACAATAAACAGTGCGTAGCACGTGGTGGAAATTGGTGGATGGGATGGTGGACAGCGGATGGGATAATGATGCAGCGGCTGCGTGACTAATGTGAACAGAACTCGAAACTCTAAAGAAACTAGACACTAAGACCAGCAACTCGACACGGCGATGCAACCGATAATTCAATAATGCAAACAATGAAAAGAAAATTGCAAAGGCTCAGTCTGGCTAGGACAAAGGATGAATAGATCTAACTTTTGTTTTGTGGCTTTTTCTTGGACAATAGGTAAGAAAATAAATCTAATCTAGGAAAAACTGGAAATTCTCACCGAGCAACATGAAAACTGATACCACTTGATAGAGGCGAGGGTCCCGATCTTTCGATGAGATGATAACTATCGATTTGGTGGAGACGACTTTGACAATCCGACTACAAACGTGCACGACGTTGCGCCTTAGCAATCGCTAAACCAATCTCCTGAGGTTACTGACGATGCTGGAAGCACGGTCAGCCTGACCACGAAGGTCTATTCCTGCAAGCAATCGAAGAACGAGCAAGAATATGATAAAGCAATCTGAATATTGCAAATATATATGAAGCATTGATAATGGTGGGGATCCGGAAGCGGTCTTGGTCTGGTCGTTGGACACAAACGAAGTACACGAAGTTGCAATGGCTAACTTTTAACTAAACAAATCCCAAGGAAAAGCTACTAGATGGATCTACTTATACTTGATAGAGGCTAAG
The DNA here is from genome assembly GCF_002162155.2 of Triticum dicoccoides. Classification (NCBI taxonomy): domain Eukaryota; kingdom Viridiplantae; phylum Streptophyta; class Magnoliopsida; order Poales; family Poaceae; genus Triticum; species Triticum dicoccoides. Next base: position 2,254 of record NW_021268537.1, read on the forward strand.
GTGTCCCGTCTTTCGATGAGATGGTGGATTTCGCTTTGGTGGAAGTCGACTTTGACGATCCGACTACGAACGTGCGAGGACGTCGCGCCTTAGCAATCGCTAAACCAACTCCGAGAGGTTATTGACTACGCCGGAGCACGATCAACCTGACCACGAGGGTCTGTTTCCTGCGAGCAAACGAAGAACAAGCAAGAAACTAAGATTGCAATCTGGATATTGCGAATATAAGATGAAAGCTTTATTGATCAAGGTGGGGTTCTGTGACGCCTTTGTCTGGTCGTTGAACACAAACGAAGTACGCGAAGTTGCAGCTATGGCGAACTTTTAATCTAAACAAAACCCAAAGTCTAAACGATGCCCTAAGGGCTGTATATATGGAGGAAGAGGGGGGAATTTCGTGGCCCTTGGTGGAGGAGTCCGAAATCAACCCTATCTCTTGTTTTCCCACACATACGAACTCTAAAAATAGCCTATACTTATGTATTTCGAAATTACATGGGCCTGGCCCAATAATAAGGTGACGCAGCACCTAAAATAGCCTCGGGACGAAATTTATGAAGTGGCATCTTGTATATTTCGTCCAAGGCTTCATGCACCCATTATGGTGGCTTCAAAGTCCTGAAATCATCACTTGTAACTCCATTCTTGTTCCCCTTGCGCATGCCATCATCTCCATGCTTGTTCTTGCTCCAATGTTCATCCTTCTCCAAGCTAGGCCCTTCATTTGTAAGCAAAACAAATGTATCCAATTTAGGCAGCATCATATTCTCATGAACATTAGAATCATTACCAAGAAACGAAAGTACCTGGTAATTTAGTTGGCGTGCACGAGCTCTAGTAATTGGTCCAGTATGTATAGCAGCAGGGGCTGTGGGTGTAACAATTGTATTGATGTCCTCATCATCCTCCCCTTGTTGAAATGAAGTCGTCCTCGACGGAAGTTCATCTTCCTCACCCAAATAAGGCTTCAAATCTGCAATGTTAAAAGTGTGACTAACCCCAAAATCTGCAGGCAGCTCAAGTTTATATGCATTATCATTTATTTTCTCTAACACCTTAAAGGGACCATCAGCACGTGGCATTAGCTTTGATTTGCGCAAATCAGGAAATCTATCCTTACGCAAATGTAACCAAACAAGATCTCCAGGTGCAAACACAACATGTTTTCTACCCTTATCTCCAGCAAGTTTATATTTAGCATTCATACGCTCAATGTTTTCCTTAGTTAACTCATGCATTTTTAAAATCAATTCAGCACGTTGTTTAGCATCAAAATTAACCTTTCCGACGATGGAAGAGGCAACAAATCAATAGGTGCACGAGGTAGGAAACCATACACAACTTCAAAAGGGCACATCTTAGTAGTAGAATGCAATGAACGATTATAAGCAAATTCAATATGAGGCAAGCATTCCTCCCACATTTTCTTATTATTCTTCAAAACAGCCCTAAGCATAGTAGACAACGTTCTATTGACTACTTCAGTTTGTCCATCAGTTTGGGGGTGACAAGTAGTACTAAAAAGCAGTTTAGTCCCCAACTTAGCCCATAAACATCTCCAAAAGTGGCTAAGAAATTTAGTATCACGATCTGAAACAATAGTATTTGGCACACCATGCAAGCGAATAATTTCACGAAAGAACAAATCAGCAACATTAACAGCATCATCGCTTTTATGACATGGTATAAAGTGTGCCATTTTCGAGAATCTATCCACGACAACAAATATGCTATCCCTCCCCTTCTTTGTTCGAGGTAAACCTAAAACAAAGTCCATAGATATATCCTCCCAAGGAACACTAGGTACAGGCAAAGGCATATATAAACCATGAGGATTGAGTCGTGACTTAGCTTTTTGACATGTAGTGCAGCGAGCAATAAAACGCTCAACATCCCGTGATGAGGACATCAATACAATTGTTACACCCACAACCCCTGCTGCTATACATACTGGACCAATTACTAGAGCTCGTGCACGCCAACTAAATTACCAGGTACTTTCATTTCTTGGTAATGATTCTAATGTTCATGAGAATATGATGCTGCCTAAATTGGATACATTTGTTTTGCTTACAAATGAAGGGCCTAGCTTGGAGAAGGATGAACATTGGAGCAAGAACAAGCATGGAGATGATGGCATGCGCAAGGGAAACAAGAACGGAGTTACAAGTGATGATTTCAGGACTTTGAAGCCACCATAATGAGTGCATGAAGCCTTGGACGAAATATACAAGATGCCACTTCATAAATTTCGTCCCGAGGCTATTTTAGGTGCTGCGTCACCTTATTATTGGGCCAGGCCCATGTAATTTCGAAATACATAAGTATAGGCTATTTTTAGAGTCCGTATGTGTGGGGAAACAAGAGATAGGGTTGATTTCGGACCCCTCCACCAAGGGCCACGAAATTCCCCCCCTCTTCCTCCATATATACAGCCCTTAGGGCATCGTTTAGACTTTGGGGGTTTTGTTTAGATTAAAAGTTCGCCATAGCTGCAACTTCGCGTACTTCGTTTGTGTTCAACGACCAGACAAAGGCGTCATAGAACCCCACCTTGATCAATAAAGCTTTCATCTTATATTCGCAATATCTAGATTGCAATCTCAGTTTCTTGCTTGTTCTTCGTTTGCTCGCAGGAAACAGACCCTCGTGGTCAGGTTGATCGTGCTCCGGCGTGGTCAATAACCTCTCGGAGTTGGTTTAGCGATTGCTAAGGCGCGACGTCCTCGCACGTTCGTAGTCGGATCGTCAAAGTCGACTTCCACCAAAGTGATATCCATCATCTCATCGAAAGACGGGACACCTTTGCCTCTATCACTTCGTCTCCTCTGGATTGGTACGGTATGGTGCACGGTTTGGAAGTGAAGCACCGGGAATTAAGTTAATCTGATGCTCAATCCCTCGAATAGGCGGTAATCCCGGTGGCACGTCTTGTGGAAAAACGTCAGCGAACTCCTGCAAAATGTTAGTGACAGCAGGAGGCAAAGAGGAAGGCACGTCCTCGAATGAAAATAATGCCTCTTTGCACACAAAAGCATAGCAAACAGATTTGCTGAAATCTAGCTCATCAATATCAGATTTGGTGGCAAATAAACATGCACTTTTCAATTTAATTTCAGAAGCAACACTAGATGGTTTATTATTAGGCTTCATTTGTTGCTCAAATTCTTTTGCCACAATCTGATTTTCACTCTTATTCTTCTCCTGTTGTGCTTTATTAGCTCTATTAATATCATCTTTCAAAATGGAATCAGGAGTCATAGGAAGCAAAGTAATATTTTTATCCTTATGAACAAGAGTATAGTGATTGTTTCTACCATGGTGTACAGAATTTTTATCAAATTGCCATGGTCTACCAAGTAATAAGGAACATTCTTGCATAGGTACCACATCACAATCAACATAATCAGCATATGTAGAGATACTAAAATGCACACGAACAGTACATGTTACCTTAACCTTGCCGCTGTTGTTGAACCATTGGATGTAGTAAGGATGTGGATGTGGTCTTGTGGTGAGAGAAAGCTTCTCCACCATCTCCATGCTAGCCAAGTTGTTGCAACTACCTCCGTCTATGATGACGCGCATAGAACGTTCCTTCACAACTCCCTTGGTATGGAACAAATTGTGCCTCTGATTTTGCTCAGCTTGTGTGACCTGCACACTCAAAACACGTTGAGCAACTAAACATTCATACCTGTCAGCGTCTTCAGGAGCCATGTATTGCGTCTCATGATCAGAATCATCTCCACCATGTTCTTCACGTGTAATAAGAGCCAAAGTCTCCTCATCATAGTCACTAGCGGACTCATATCCACCATCCGCGGTAGCAATCATCACACGCGGAGATTTGCATTCTCTCGCATAATGACCTCCTCCCTTACAACGACGACAAATAATATCACTTGTGTGCCCTGTTGATGCCATGGAAGAAGAAGAACGCTGTGCAGGCCCCGCAGGTGCGCTCTTGGCAAATAATGGTGGTTGTGCCTGTTTTCTTGTATCATGGCTGGAGGTGGCACCGGATGGAGGTGCTGGTGCAGTTGAAGTAGAAGATGCACGTGGTGTCCATGATGAAGGTCGGCCTGCAGAAAAGTTAGTTCGCCCCAATGCTTGTCGATCCTGCACTTCACGTTCAGCTTTACAAGCAAGATGGAATAAACGAGTGATATTAGTATACTCCTTATAGTCTAGAATGGTCTGAATCTCTCTATTTAATCCACCCAGAAAACGTGCAAGCATAGCTTCATTCTCCTCAACAATACCACATCTAATCATGCCAGTTTGTAATTCCTGATAATATTCTTCTACAGAATTTTTCCCTTGTCTTAAACGCTGCAATTTTTGAAGCAATTCACGTTGATAATATGGTGGAACCCAACGCGTACGCATAGCAGTTTTCAAAGCAGCCCAAGTAGTTGGAATAGGATATAATCTACAATGTTCAGTCCACCATACACATGCAAAACTAGTGAAAGCACAAACAGCAGCAGCAACTCGTCTCTCCTCAGGATATTGTAAACATGTAAATCGTTGTTCAGTTTCTAACTCCCAAGTAAGATATATATCAGGAACATATCTACCCTCAAATGGTGGAATATTCAATTTCAGTTTAGGAATATGGACATCATCTCGTACCTGAGGTGGTGGTGCAGGCCTACCATTACGAATATATACCTGAGGTCGACCTGCTGGTGGTGGTACAGGTGGCTGCACGTAGTGTTGATTTTGATCAACCTCATCCTCATAATCTCCCACATAATCATCCTCCTCCGCATCAGCAGCAGGAGCCACAGAAGTATCAACAGCAGCACCAACAGTTTGGCCAAACGCAAGAGGAACACGGCTTGCTCGGCGGAGGTCTGCTTCGCGACGTGGAGGTTGTCGTTGTTGTTGTTGTTGGAGAGGTGCGTTAGGTGCAGTGGGTGGTGGTGGTGGAAGACGCGCGAGCAATTCATTAAACTTGTTATCGAGCTTTGTTTCGAACGTCTTCTCAAGGCCAGTGATCTTCTCCATGGCCTCTTCAAAATTGTTCAGCACATCTTGCACCTGTTCAGTCATCATTTGCTGAAACTTATCATGAAGCTCCTTGTTCGATAAATTCTCCCAGTCAATCTCGTCGGCTTGTGATCCTGGCATGGTTAGCAGCAATAGAAACACACAAGAATATGATCCTACAGACTACGAACAAGTGGTGGTGGTGGGTGTCACAAATCCGTCAAGCAAATCTCAAATTCTTACCAGTTCTTACCCAGCAGCAGGCGGTGATCGGCAACCGTTGTAGTCAAAAACTCTCAAAGCTTGGATAAAGCGATTACCAGGGAGAGTCAAACGCACGACGTAGATGTATGTGGAGCTGGGAAGGCTTATAATATGGTAGCAAAAACGGTCAGCAATAATCAATTCAGAGATGCAAAGTTGAATAAACGCTCAACGACGGTACTGTGCTGGTCCTAGGCTAGACTGTGCTAGAGACGCGAGCCTAGAACACTAACAAAATCACGGCGCGGCACGTAAACAAGGGAAAAGCACACTCTGAATTTTTTTTTCGCTCTTTTTTTTTTGGCGCTCTTTTTTTTTGCGCTGTTTTTTTTTTGCGAAAAATCACTATAATGGCGAGTGTCTCAAAACTCTTCCTAGCTCAAACTGACAGCATGGGCACGAAATTTTTTCGACCAATTTTTTTTTTTCGACTGCCCGGACCCAAAAACTGGAAACGGGTCAAAAAAAACTTCCTATAATGGCACCTGTCTCAAAACACTCAGAAACACCTAAAAATTGGATAGCCAGAATTTTTTTCGAAAAATGCGTTTTCGAAAAATTTTGGGCCTAAACGGAGCGTGGCTACCCGACTCTTTTTTTTTTCCGAAACCTACTCCGGCAAGGAAACACGAATCGGAATCTAGATGGATCCCGAAAACAAACCTAATAAGCAAGGAACTCGGATTGGTGGTGGATATATGGTGGTGGTATATGGCAGCGGTGGTGGTAGCTGTGGTAGTATATGGATATGGATCGGTGGTGGTATATGGGCACGGATTGGTGGTGGTATATGGATACGAATTCGGAGCGGTGGTGGTAGATGGCAGGGGCGATGATGATGGTGCGGCGGCGGCGTGACAACTTATGACCAGAACTCGAAACTCTAAAAGACTAGACTCTAACACCAGCAACTAGACACGATGATGCAACCGCAAATTCAACAAAGCAAAACCCTAAAAAGATTATGCAAGGCTCAGATTGGTTCGGATATGATGAACTAACCCTAATTTTTTTTGTGGCTTTTTCGTGGACTATAGGTATGAAGAACAGACTCGATCTAAACTACTAAAAAACTGTAAAATCTCACCGAGCAACCTGGAAATCTGATACCACTTGATAGAGGCTAAGGTGTCCCGTCTTTCGATGAGATGGTGGATTTCGCTTTGGTGGAAGTCGACTTTGACGATCCGACTACGAACGTGCGAGGACGTCGCGCCTTAGCAATCGCTAAACCAACTCCGAGAGGTTATTGACCACGCCGGAGCACGATCAACCTGACCACGAGGGTCTGTTTCCTGCGAGCAAACGAAGAACAAGCAAGAAACTAAGATTGCAATCTGGATATTGCGAATATAAGATGAAAGCTTTATTGATCAAGGTGGGGTTCTGTGACGCCTTTGTCTGGTCGTTGAACACAAACGAAGTACGCGAAGTTGCAGCTATGGTGAACTTTTAATCTAAACAAAACCCAAAGTCTAAACGATGCCCTAAGGGCTGTATATATGGAGGAAGAGGGGGGAATTTCGTGGCCCTTGGTGGAGGGGTCCGAAATCAACCCTATCTCTTGTTTCCCCACACATACGGACTCTAAAAATAGCCTATACTGATGTATTTCGAAATTACATGGGCCTGGCCCAATAATAAGGTGACGCAGCACCTAAAATAGCCTCGGGACGAAATTTATGAAGTGGCATCTTGTATATTTCGTCCAAGGCTTCATGCACCCATTATGGTGGCTTCAAAGTCCTGAAATCATCACTTGTAACTCCGTTCTTGTTCCCCTTGCGCATGCCATCATCTCCATGCTTGTTCTTGCTCCAATGTTCATCCTTCTCCAAGCTAGGCCCTTCATTTGTAAGCAAAACAAATGTATCCAATTTAGGCAGCATCATATTCTCATGAACATTAGAATCATTACCAAGAAACGAAAGTACCTGGTAATTTAGTTGGCGTGCACGAGCTCTAGTAATTGGTCCAGTATGTATAGCAGCAGGGGCTGTGGGTGTAACAATTGTATTGATGTCCTCATCATATAGGAACATTATTTTTGGGTTTTGTTTCTTGTTCTACTAATCATGACAGGATCCAGAGTCAATTCATGGGCTTTGTCGATCGCGGGAGACGTGCCACCACCTTTGCAAATACCACAACCGTCACGAGAGGTGCACAAACATCCAAATGCACATGATCAGGTTAATGTATCTATACCACCATTTAATGGCCGTTTTAAACCTGCTTTATATATTGAATGGGAGTTCGACATAAAAAATATATTAGCTTCCCATAATTTCGATGAACATAAAAAGGTTAAGGTTGCGGTTGGTTCTTTCACTGGTTATGCTTTGGTTTGATGGAGTGAATATTGTCGGTTACACCCTGATTATATACCTACTACTTGGGATGATTTGAAACTTGCCATGCGACATACTTTCGTCCCTGCTTATTATACTCGTGACATGATTAAGAAGTTGCAACACTTAAAACAAGGTAGTGAAACTGTAACAAAATATTATGATGATTTACAAACTACCTTGTTGCATTCCTCTTTAGAAGAAAGTGAAGATGATTTTATGGATAGATTTTGGGGAGGATTAAACCGTGATATTCAAGAGATACTAATTCATGAAGAGTGTTATCCTATGGACCATTTGTTTCATCTTGCTTGCAAAGCTGAACAGGAAATAAAACGACGTGTTGGCCACGAGGAGAACAAGCGCACGGTGCACATTCCAAGAGTTGATATGATTGTTCCTTCAACTACTAGGCATACTATGACAACAACATCCGTTGTTTTCAGGACTACATCACCTCCACCATGTGACACATCGCCCCCGAGAGTGGCTACATCATCTGAGTTGATCATAAGAGGTAATGACAAAGGTATTGATCTTCCATCTCTACATGAGAATGATGAATACCTTGTCAATTTGAATGCACCATCTGATGAGCTACCCACTACTTTGATCACACCACCTATTTTAGAGGACTACGTTGATAATTTGACTTTGCCATGTGATCAAACAACTGAAATACCAACAATTTTGAGTGCACCCATTGAATTAACTATTGATGCAAAAGAACCAATGTTTAATCATTTTGATATGACCTCTAATCTTGGTTATGATTCTGTGTTGAATGACTTATTGCATGTTTGCTTATTTAAGCATGTTGTAGCATGTAAATTTGATGCAAGTAAGGTTTATTCACCAATGTTGGGATGGTTTAATGATGAACATTGTCAATCTTTTGAAATGAATAAGAGCTTCACTTATATGTGCAAACTGAGTTGCAATATTTTCATGCCTTGTACTTCTTGTGCTAATTTTTTGGCTTTAGATTTTATGAACTATGCAAGTTACTCATCTATTCATGTGTCATATATGCAAAAATCAAGGGAAGTAAAAATGGATGACATATACATATACAACATGTACACCTTGTCTCTTTTGTTAGCCACATTTCAGATTAAGCAACGCCGAGGACGGCTTTATTTTCAAGAAGGGGAGGATGATGAGGACATGACTACCTTGGATATGACCAAAAATATTGCATATATGCATATTTGTCAGGTGATTTCTAGTGCAAACTATTCAATAATCTATTTATGTTATCCAGAACAAAACTACTTCACACACTTTTGTGTTTTGTCTAATTGCAGGTGTATGGGACATTTGTACAATCCACATATGAAGATAAGGAAGAAAGAGATGTTTATTTGCTGTCCAAAAAGTTCTCTCACGTCACTTTTGGCCCAAGAGAAGATAGAGTCCAAGTCTCTCACGTTCTGGATTCAGATTCGGACTGCACAGACATACCTGACTCAAAACGCACACAAGTTTTTCATACGGACTCCGAATTGGGTTATTCTTTTTTTGTTGGAAACTAGATTTCGTGCACTTTCCAACCCAATTGGAATCACCTTCAAATTCGTCCGGAGCGTTGAGTTGTGGACGAAACAATCTGATGCTGCAGCAGAATCCGAGTCAAACTACAAGTCCAAAGGTGTTACATCACCTCCACTTGGGCCCATTGGCCTTGTACGACCTAGATTTAGTTTTAGGCTGCCTTGGGACGTCCTCCAACCTCCTTGGCCTCCACCCCTTGCTCCTATATAAGTAGATCCATCTAGTAGCTTTTCCTTGGGATTTGTTTAGTTAAAAGTTAGCCATTGCAACTTCGTGTACTTCGTTTGTGTCCAACGACCAGACCAAGACCGCTTACGGATCCCCACCATTATCAATACTTCATATATATTCGCAATATTCAGATTGCTTTATCATATTCTTGCTTGTTCTTCGATTGCTTGCAGGAATAGACCTTCGTGGTCAGGTTGATCGTGCTCCAGCGTGGTCAATAACCTCTCGGAGTTGGTTTAGCGATTGCTAAGGCACAACGTCGTTGCACGTTTGTAGTCGGATCGTCAAAGTCGTCTCCACCAAATCGATAGTTATCATCTCATCAAAAGATCGGGACACCCCGCCTCTATCAGTCGTTGAACACAAACGAAGTACGCGAAGTTGCAGCTATGGCGAACTTTTAATCTAAACAAAACCCAAAGTCTAAACGATGCCCTAAGGGCTGTATATATGGAGGAAGAGGGGGGGAATTTCGTGGCCCTTGGTGGAGGGGTCCGAAATCAACCCTATCTCTTGTTTCCCCACACATACGGACTCTAAAAATAGCCTATACTTATGTATTTCGAAATTACATGGGCCTGGCCCAATAATAAGGTGACGCAGCACCTAAAATAGCCTCGGGACGAAATTTATGAAGTGGCATCTTGTATATTTCGTCCAAGGCTTCATGCACCCATTATGGTGGCTTCAAAGTCCTGAAATCATCACTTGTAACTCCATTCTTGTTCCCCTTGCGCATGCCATCATCTCCATGCTTGTTCTTGCTCCAATGTTCATCCTTCTCCAAGCTAGGCCCTTCATTTGTAAGCAAAACAAATGTATCCAATTTAGGCAGCATCATATTCTCATGAACATTAGAATCATTACCAAGAAACGAAAGTACCTGGTAATTTAGTTGGCGTGCACGAGCTCTAGTAATTGGTCCAGTATGTATAGCAGCAGGGGCTGTGGGTGTAACAATTGTATTGATGTCCTCATCAATATAGGAGCAAGGGGTGGCGGCCAAGGAGGTGGGAGGACGTCCCAAGGCAGCCTAAAACTAAATCTAGGTCGTACAAGGCCAATGGGCCCAAGTGGAGGTGATGTAACACCTTTGGACTTGTAGTTTGACTCGGATTCTGCTGCAGCATCACATTGTTTCGTCCACAACTCAACGCTCCGGACGAATTTGAAGGTGATTCCAATTGGGTTGGAAAGTGCACGAAATATAGTTTCCAACAAAAAAAGAAGCACCCAATTCGGAGTCCGTATGAAAAACTTGTGTGCGTTTTGAGTCAGGTGTGTCTGTGCAGTCCGAATCTGAATCCAGAACGTGAGAGACTTGGACTCTATCTTCTCTTGGGCCAAAAGTAACGTGAGAGAACTTTTTGGACAGCAAATAAACATCTCTTTCTTCCTTATCTTCATATGTGGATTGTACAAATGTCCCATACACCTGCAATTAGACAAAACACAAAAGTGTGTGAAGTATTTTTGTTCTGGATAACATAAATAGATTATTGAATAGTTTGCACTAGAAATCACCTGACAAATATGCATATATGCAATATTTTTGGTCATATCCAAGGTAGTCATGTCCTCATCATCCTCCCCTTCTTGAAAATAAAGCCGTCCTCGGCGTTGCTTAATCTGAAATGTGGCTAACAAAAGAGACAAGGTGTACATGTTGTATATGTATATGTCATCCATTTTTACTTCCCTTGATTTTTGCATATATGACACATGAATAGATGAGTAACTTGCATAGTTCATAAAATCTAAAGCCAAAAAATTAGCACAAGAAGTAGAAGGCCTGAAAATATTGCAACTCAGTTTGCACATATAAGTGAAGCTCTTATTCATTTCAAAAGATTGACAATGTTCATCATTAAACCATCCCAACATTGGTGAATAAACCTTACTTGCATCAAATTTACATACTACAACATGCTTAAATAAGCAAACATGCAATAAGTCATTCAACACAGAATCATCACCAAGATTAGAGGTCATATCAAAATGATTAAACATTGGTTCTTTTGCATCAATAGTTAATTCAATGGGTGCACTCAAAATTGTTGGTATTTCAGTTGTTTGATCACATGGCAAAGTCAAATTATCAACGTAGTCCTCTAAAATAGGTGGTGTGATCAAAGTAGTGGGTAGCTCATCAGATGGTGCATTCAAATTGACAAGGCATTCATCATTCTCATGTAGAGATGGAAGATCAGTACCTTTGTCATTACCTCTTATGATCAACTCAGATGATGTAGTCACTCTCGGGGGCGATGTGTCACATGGTGGAGGTGATGTAGTCCTGACAACAACGGATGTGGTTGTCATAGTATGCCTAGTAGTTGAAGGAACAATCATATCAACTCTTGGAATGTGCACCGTGCGCTTGTTCTCCTCGTGGCCAACACGTCGTTTTATTTCCTGTTCAGCTTTGCAAGCAAGATGAAACAAATGGTCCATAGGATAACACTCTTCATGAATTAGTATCTCTTGAATATCACGGTTTAATCCTCCCCAAAATCTATCCATAAAATCATCTTCACTTTCTTCTAAAGAGGAATGCAACAAGGTAGTTTGTAAATCATCATAATATTTTGTTACAGTTTCGCTACCTTGTTTTAAGTGTTGCAACTTCTTAATCATGTCACGAGTATAATAAGCAGGGACGAAAGTATGTCGCATGGCAAGTTTCAAATCATCCCAAGTAGTAGGTATATAATCAGGGTGTAACCGACAATATTCACTCCACCAAACCAAAGCATAACCAGTGAAAGAACCAACCGCAACCTTAACCTTTTTATGTTCATCGAAATTATGGGAAGCAAATATATTTTTTATGTCGAACTCCCATTCAATATATAAAGCAGGTTTAAAACGGCCATTAAATGGTGGTATAGATACATTAACCTGATCATGTGCATTTGGATGTTTGTGCACCTCTCGTGACGGTTGTGGTATTTGCAAAGGTGGTGGCACGTCTCCCGCGATCGACAAAGCCCATGAATTGACTCTGGATCCTGTCATGTTTAGTAGAACAAGAAACAAAACCCAAAAATAATGTTCCTATAACTACTAGGATGTGGTGGTAAAACGCTCACAGTAAAGCAAATATCAATGTCTTACAAGTTCTTACCATGCAGCAGGCGGTGATCGGCAACCAGCGGTGTCAAGTAACTCCGAATATTGAGTAAAGCGATTGCCAGGGGAGCGTACGTATACACGGTGTAGAAATATGTGGAGCTGGGTTGGCTATATATGGTAGCAAAAGATTAGCAATAATCAATTCAAAGATGCAATGTTGAATAAACGTTCAACGACGGTACTGTGCTGGTCCTAGGCTAGACCGAACTAGAGACGCGAGCCTAGAACACTAATGAGGTCACGGCGTAGCACAACTAGCATCAATGAAGGATACTAAGTAGCTCTTGACAGCAAGATATAAGTGAAGATCACAACGGCAGTGAAGATAATGATGAAAAACAACTGCGAAGCAGGATATACAACAACTCTCTCTCCAACTTTCCCCTTGAAAAGTTTGAGACAATTTTCTGATAAATTCTTTCAAAGAATGCTACTAACTCAAGCTTTCCAATGCAAAAAGAATCACTCAATTCCGAGTTGATATGAGGAGTCAAAGAATTCTAAAACTGGCCTAAAAAATTGGAACAAGCTGTGTTCACGAACTTCGGAAGGCAAAAAGACCTATTTAGAACCCGATTTTGAGGTGTCAAATATTGAACTAGCTTCTGCAACTATTTAGATGCGGCTCGTCTCTATCTTCAATTTGAGTACTCACGGAGCCAAAACGGACTTCGTATGAGGAAGATACACCTGTTTTACTGAACAGTGCGCAAAACAGATTCCAATCCGAATTCAGGTACGAGATTGATTCTAGATAGATCCAATTTTTTTTCTTCTCTCTTTTTTTCTCACGCTTTTTTTTTCTTTTTCTTCTCCCTCTATTTCTTTTTTTTCTTTCCTTTTCTCTCTTTTTTTTTCTTTATATTCTTTTTCTCCCTCTTTCCAAGACAAACTAGATAAGATGCAGATTCGATCAGGCGAAGATGTGAGTGACCTCAACTATGATTATGACAATAAACAGTGCGTAGCACGTGGTGGAAATTGGTGGATGGGATGGTGGACAACGGATGGGATAATGATGCAGCGGCTGCGTGACTAATGTGAACAGAACTCGAAACTCTAAAGGAACTAGACACTAAGACCAGCAACTCGACACGGCGATGCAACCGATAATTCAATAATGCAAACAATGAAAAGAAAATTGCAAAGGCTCAGTCTGGCTAGGACAAAGGATGAATATATCTAACTTTTGTTTTGTGGCTTTTTCTTGGACAATAGGTAAGAAAATAAATCTAATCTAGGAAAAACTGGAAATTCTCACCGAGCAACATAAAAACTGATACCACTTGATAGAGGCGAGGGTCCCGATCTTTCGATGAGATGATAACTATCGATTTGGTGGAGACGACTTTGACAATCCGACTACAAACGTGCACGACGTTGCGCCTTAGCAATCGCTAAACCAATCTCCTGAGGTTACTGACGATGCTGGAAGCACGGTCAGCCTGACCACGAAGGTCTATTCCTGCAAGCAATCGAAGAACGAGCAAGAATATGATAAAGCAATCTGAATATTGCAAATATATATGAAGTATTGATAATGGTGGGGATCCGGAAGCGGTCTTGGTCTGGTCGTTGGACACAAACAAAGTACACGAAGTTGCAATGGCTAACTTTTAACTAAACAAATCCCAAGGAAAAGCTACTAGATGGATCTACTTATATAGGAGCAAGGGGTGGCGGCCAAGGAGGTGGGAGGACGTCCCAAGGCAGCCTAAAACTAAATCTAGGTCGTACAAGGCCAATGGGCCCAAGTGGAGGTGATGTAACACCTTTGGACTTGTAGTTTGACTCGGATTCTGCTGCAGCATCAGATTGTTTCGTCCACAACTCAACGCTCCGGACGAATTTGAAAGTGATTCCAATTGGGTTGGAAAGTGCACGAAATCTAGTTTCCAACAAAAAAAGAATCACCCAATTCGGAGTCCGTATGAAAAACTTGTGTGCGTTTTGAGTCAGGTGTGTCTGTGCAGTCCGAATCTGAATCCAGAACGTGAGAGACTTGGACTCTATCTTCTCTTGGGCCAAAAGTGACGTGAGAGAACTTTTTGGACAGCAAATAAACATCTCTTTCTTCCTTATCTTCATATGTGGATTGTACAAATGTCCCATACACCTGCAATTAGACAAAACACAAAAGTGTGTGAAGTATTTTTGTTCTGGATAACATAAATAGATTATTGAATAGTTTGCACTAGAAATCACCTGACAAATATGCATATATGCAATATTTTTGGTCATATCCAAGGTAGTCATGTCCTCATCATCAGGTTGATCATGCACCGGCGTGGTCAATAACCTCTGGAGATTGGTTTAGCGATTGCTAAGGCGCAACGTCGTGCACGTTTGTAGTCGGATTGTCAAAGTTATCTCCACCAAATCGATAGTTACCATCTCATCGGAAGATCGGGACACCCCGCCTCTATCAGAGGAGGATTAATGGGACACTTTGGCGTGAAGAAGATGGAGGACGTACTTGCTACACATTTCTTTTGGCCAAAGATGAGACGGGATGTTGAGCGTTTTATTGCTCGCTGCACTACATGTCAAAAGCTAAGTCACGACTCAATCCTCATGGTTTATATATGCCTTTGCCTGTACCTAGTGTTCCTTGGGAGGATATATCTATGGACTTTGTTTTAGGATTACCTCGAACAAAGAAGGGGAGGGATAGCATATTTGTTGTCGTGGATAGATTCTCGAAAATGGCACACTTTATACCATGTCATAAAAGCGATGATGCTGTTAATGTTGCTGATTTGTTCTTTCGTGAAATTATTCGCTTGCATGGTGTGCCAAATACTATTGTTTCAGATCGTGATACTAAATTTCTTAGCCACTTTTGGAGATGTTTATGGGCTAAGTTGGGGACTAAACTGCTTTTTAGTACTACTTGTCACCCCCAAACTGATGGACAAACTAAAGTAGTCAATAGAACGTTGTCTACTATGCTTAGGGCTGTTTTGAAGAATAATAAGAAAATGTGGGAGGAATGCTTGCCTCATATTGAATTTGCTTATAATCGTTCATTGCATTCTACTACTAAGATGTGCCATTTTGAAGTTGTGTATGGTTTCCTACCTCGTGCACCTATTGATTTGTTGCCTCTTCCATCTTCGGAGAAGGTTAATTTTGATGCTAAACAACATGCTGAATTGATTTTAAAAATGCATGAGTTAACTAAGGAAAACATTGAGCGTATGAATGCTAAATATAAACTTGCTGGAGATAAGGGTAGAAAACATGTTGTGTTTACACCTGGAGATCTTGTTTGGTTACATTTGCGTAAGGATAGATTTCCTGATTTGCGCAAATCAATGTTAATGCCACGTGCTGATGGTCCCTTTAAGGTGTTAGAGAAAATAAATGATAATGCATATAAACTTGAGCTGCCTGCAGATTTTGGGGTTAGTCCCACTTTTAACATTGCAGATTTGAAGCCTTATTTGGGTGAGGAAGATGAACTTCCGTCGAGGACGACTTTATTTCAAGAAGGGAAGGATGATGAGGACATCAATACAATTGTTACACCCACAGCCCCTGCTGCTATACATACTGGACCAATTATTAGAGCTCGTGCACGCCAACTAAATTACCAGGTACTTTCGTTTCTTCGTAATGATTCTAATGTTCATGAGAATATGATGCTGCCTAAATTGGATACATTTGTTTTGCTTACAAATGAAGGGCCTAGCTTGGAGAAGGATGAACATTGGAGCAAGAACAAGCATGGAGATGATGGCATGCGCAAGGGGAACAAGAACAGAGTTACAAGTGATGATTTCAGGACTTTGAAGCCACCATAATGGGTGCATGAAGCCTTGGACGAAATATACAAGATGCCACTTCATAAATTTCGTCCCGAGGCTATTTTAGGTGTTGCGTCACCTTATTATTGGGCCAGGCCCATGTAATTTCGAAATACATAAGTATAGGCTATTTTTAGAGTCCGTATGTGTGGGGAAACAAGAGATAGGGTTGATTTCGGACCCCTCCACCAAGGGCCACGAAATTCCCCCCTCTTCCTCCATATATACAGCCCTTAGGGCATCATTTAGACTTTGGGTTTTGTTTAGATTAAAAGTTCGCCATAGCTGCAACTTCGCGTACTTTGTTTGTGTTCAATGACCAGACAAAGGCGTCACAGAACCCCACCTTGATCAATAAAGCTTTAATCTTATATTCGCTATATCCAGATTGCAATCTTAGTTTCTTGCTTGTTCTTCGTTTGCTCGCAGGAAACAGACCCTCGTGGTCAGGTTGATTGTGCTCCGGCGTGGTCAATAACCTCTCGGAGTTGGTTTAGCGATTGCTAAGGCGCGACGTCCTCGCACGTTCGTAGTCGGATCGTCAAAGTCGACTGCCACCAAAGCGATATCCATCATCTCATCGAAGGACGGGACACCTTTGCCTCTATCACCAAGGCTATATATTTCGTACCTAGGACCATGTTTAGGGTTAGCAAAGTATTAGATGAGATGTTGGTGAGCTTTGCTCCATTACCTTCCCTCTTTGAGGATCAAGACCCCATAGGGAAGAATCCTTGAGGATTTCAAGACCTCCATTGGGAGAAGACTACCTTCAAGACCCCTCTTCCTTTGGATTTGGGATGAACTTTGCCATTGTATCTTTCCTTTGATTGTGTTTGTGACTTTTGGATCTTGTGTTGTTACTCTAGTGGATGTGTAATCGGGAATTGTTGGAGTGATTACCTCTTGTGTTCATCTTTGTGTCCTTGTTGTTCTTGTGGTTTCTCTCCTTTTCCCCCTCCAAGTGTGAAAAGGTCCTTCCTAGGGTTCTACCCTACATCATCTTGGTATCATGAGCCACGTTGATTCACATCTTGGAGTCCCTACCTTCCACTTTCTAGCTTGATTTTGTTGTTTTTAGTCCTAATCCGAAAATCCCCACCAAAAATAGCCCCAAAATTTTTTATTGCAATTTGTTGATCTTGTGAGATTTTTTTGATTTGATCCACGAATTTGGTGTTTGGCAAGTCGATCTACCCCTCCACCATCATCCCCAACCTTCCACCGTTTGATTTTGGCCAAAAACTTGGGAATCACCACAAAATCAGATCAGTTCATCCGCTCTCGGGAGACCCCATGCACACGGGCCATTGGGACCCCGTGCACACGGGCCTCACTTACCCCGTGCGCGCGGGCTATCCAGGAAGTTTCGGCCATTTTTCTGTTTTTCTCATTTTGTTTCACCACCACCTCTCGTGTTCTTCCGCACCATTCCACGTGTTTGTTGAGTGTTCGGTCGCGATTTGCCTTGTGTCCTAAGGTGTTTCGGCTACTTAGGCGCAAGTCGGTATCATCATCGCCACCAATCATCGACTCGGACAACACTTCAGCTTCGACAAGATGATCTTCGACCGTAAGCAAGGACGGTAACCTCGATGACACCTTGTACTCCCTTGCCATTAACTTGATAGATTCGAGCCATTTTGCGTAGCTTACCCATCGAGACTAGCTTGTTGAGTATTGCCGGGCCACGCCTTAGTGCACCATTTAGTGTTTCGTCCATGCTGTGCATTTACTACTTGTTACCTCGTTGTGTGGCTCGTATATCAAGCATCATGGCATAGTTGAAAAAAAAGAGAAAAAGCTTTTAAGCAAAAGAGAAGAGAAGCAAAGAGCTTATAAGCAATAGCATAGAGCCTTAGCATGTGACGCCCCCGATTCAATCGTACACTAATCATGCACGCAAATGTGTACGATCAAGATCAAGGACTCACGGGAAGATATCACAACACAACTCTACAAATAAAATAAGTCATACAAGCATCATAATACAAGCCAGGGGCCTCGAGGGCTCGAATACAAGTGCTCGATCATAGATGAGTCAGCGGAAGTAACAATATCTGAGTACAGACATAAGTTAAACAAGTCTGCCTTAAGAAGGCTAGCACAAACTGGGATACAGATCGAAAGAGGCGCAGGCCTCCTGCCTGGGATCCTCCTAAACTACTCCAGGTCGTCGTCAGCGGGCAGCACGTAGTAGTAGGCACCTCCGGTGTAGTAGGGGTCGTCGTCGACGGTGGCGTCTGGCTCCTGGACTCCAGCATCTGGTTGCGACAACCAGAAAGAAAGGAAAGGGGGAAAAAGGGGGGAGAAAGCAACCGTGAGTACTCATCCAAAGTACTCGCAAGCAAGGAACTACACTACATATGCATGGGTATATGTGTAAAGGGCCATATCAGTGGACTGAACTGCAGAATGCCAGAATAAGAGGGGGATAGCTAATCCTGTCGAAGACTACGCTTCTCGCAACCACCGTCTTGCATCAAGCAGAAGAGAGTAGATTGAAGTCCTCCAAGTAGCATCTCCAAGTAACATCTCCAAATAGCATCTCATAGCATAATCCTACCCGGCGATCCCCTCCTCATATCCCTGAGGTAGAGCGACCACCGGTTGTATCTGGCACTTGGAAGGGTGTGTTTTATTAAGTATCCGGTTCTAGTTGTCATAAGGTCAAGGTACAACTCCAAGTCGTCCTGTTACCGAAGATCACGGCTATTCGAATAGATTAACTTCCCTGCAGGGGTGCACCACATAGCCCAACACGCTTGATCCCATTTGGCCGGACACACTTTCCTGGGTCATGCCCGGCCTCGGAAGATCAACACGTCGCAGCCCCACCTAGGCTCAACAGAGAGGCCAGCACGCCGGTCTAAACCTAAGCGCACAGGGGTCTGGGCCCATCGCCCATAGCACACCTGCACGTTGCGTACGCGGCCGAAAGCAGACCTAGCCTAGTGGCGTTCCAGTCCAATTCGGCGCGCGCCGCTCCGTCGCTGACGTCTGAAGTGCTTCGGCTGATACCACGACGTCGGGATACCCATAACTACTCCCACGTAGATGGTTAGTGCGTATAGGCTCGTAGCCAGACTCAGATCAAATACCAAGATCTCGTTAAGCGTGTTAAGTGTCCGCGAACGCCGAACAGGGCCAGGCCCACCTGTCTCCTAGGTGGTCTCAACCTGCCCTGTTGCTCCGCCACAAAGTAACAGTCGAGGGCCGTCGGGAACCCAGGCCCACCTCTACCGGGGTGGAGCCACCTGTCCTTTCAGCCCCCTCGTCAGAATCACTTGCGGGTACTCAATGAGCTGACCCGACTTTAGTCACCATCTGTATAGTATGTATGTATGTATAGTATATACCCGTGATCACCTCCCAAGTGATCACGGCCCGATAGTATAGCAAGGCAGACTGACAAGAATGTAGGGCCAATGATGATAAACTAGCATCCTATACTAAGCATTTAGGATTGCAGGTAAGGTATCAACAGATGTAGCGACAATGTCAGGCTATGCATCAGACTAGGATTAACGAAAGCAGTAACATGCTACACTACTCTAATGCAAGCAGTATAGAGGAGAATAGGCGATATCTGGTGATCAAGGGGGGGGGGCTTGCCTGGTTGCTCTGGCAAGAGAGAGGGGTCGTCAACTCCGTAGTCGAACTGGGCAGCAACGGCGTCGGTCTCGTAGTCTACCGGAAAGGAGTAACGGAGGGGGAACACAATAAATAACAGAGCAATCAAATGTAACACAAAGCAAGACGCGGCAATACGGTGTGCTAGGGGTGACCTAACGTAGGGATAGGCGATACCGGTGAAGGGGGAAACATCCGGGAAAGTATTCCCGGTGTTTCGCGTTTTCGGACAAATGAACCGGAGGGGGAAAGTTGCGAGTTCGATAGGTTAGGGGTGTGTGGCGGACGAACGGACTGCGTATCCGGAATCGTCTCGTCGTTCTGAGCAACTTTCATGTACAAAGTTTTTCGATCCGAGCTACGGTTTACCTTATATTAATTTTAAAAGATTTAATCAACTTATAAATTATTATTATTAATTTAATCCGAAAATGGCATTACTGCATCAGCATGATGTCAGCATGACATCATCAGTCAACAGAGGTGTTGACTGGGTCAAGCTGACATGTGGGTCCGGCATGTCATTGACTGTTTCAGTTAATTAAGTTAATTAGTTAATTAGGTTAATTAATCTTATTTAGTTAATTTAATCAGAATTAATTAAGTTAATTAATTAGTTAATCAATTAATTAATTCATTAATTTTATTATTAATTATTTACTTATTATATATATATATATTTTTTAATTCTCTTTTTTTTTTAATTTTCGTTCTGGGCGTGGGCCCCGTTTGTCATAGGCCCATAGGGGCCTTAGTGGTTATGGGCGTGTGGGCGCGCGGGCTCACGGGCACGGCCACGAGCGCCCACCGGGGCAAGCCCAAGCGATGGCCTCGGGCGCGGCCAGTGGCGCTGCCGCCGGCGACAAGGAGGCAGCCAGGGGCGGCGAGGTACCGGGACGCCACGCACGTGGTCTCGGCGAGGTGCGGGCCCGGCGGTCGTCAGCGGGGAAGGCAGGAGTAGTGCACGGGGGCTGCAGGCGGAGCGGGACGGCGGCGTGGGCGGCAACAACCGCAGGTGGCACGAGCGACAACGGGCGCGACGGGGCGCGCGGGTGCGCGCGTGCTCACAGCGAGCACGAGCACCGGGCGGCACGTGCACGACTACGGGACGGTGCGAGGAGCAAGAGGAAGAGAGGCCGGGGGCCTCACCGTGGATCCGTAGGGTCAAGGCAGCGGGGCTCAGGGAGGTTGACGGGGACGACGCGTGTAGACGGGGAAGTCCGGCGGCGTCCGGGACGGCTTCGGGCGACGGAGTCGGCACGCAAATGTGTACGATCAAGATCAGGGACTCACGGGAAGATATCACAACACAACTCTACAAATAAAATAAGTCATACAAGCATCATAATACAAGCCAGGGGCCTCGAGGGCTCGAATACAAGTGCTCGATCATAGACGAGTCAGCGGAAGCAACAATATCTGAGTACAGACATAAGTTAAACAAGTTGCCTTAAGAAGGCTAGCACAAACTGGGATACAGATCGAAAGAGGCGCAGGCCTCCTGCCTGGGATCCTCCTAAACTACTCCAGGTCGTCGTCAGCGGGCAGCACGTAGTAGTAGGCACCTCCGGTGTAGTAGGGGTCGTCGTCGACGGTAGCGTCTGGCTCCTGGACTCCAGCATCTGGTTGCGACAACCAGGAAGAAAGGAAAGGGGAAAAAGGGGGGAGAAAGCAACCGTGAGTACTCATCCAAAGTACTCGCAAGCAAGGAACTACACTACATATGCATGGGTATATGTGTAAGGAGGCCATATCAGTGGACTGAACTGCAGAATGCCAGAATAAAAGGGGGATAGCTAATCCTGTCGAAGACTACGCTTCTGGCAGCCTCCGTCTTGCAGCATGTAGAAGAGTGTAGATTGAAGTCCTCCAAGTAGCATCTCCAAGTAGCATATCCAGGTAGCATCTCCAAGCGCATCTCCAGTCGCATCGCATAGCATAATCCTACCCGGCGATCCTCTCCTCGTCGCCCTGCGGAAAAGCGATCACCGGGTTATCTGTGGAACTTGGAAGGGTGTGTTTTATTAAGTATCCGGTTCTAGTTGTCATAAGGTCAAGGTACAACTCCAAGTCGTCCTGTTACCGAAGATCACGGCTATTCGAATAGATTAACTTCCCTGCAGGGGTGCACCACATAACCCAACACGCTTGATCCCATTTGGCCGGACACACTTTCCTGGGTCATGCCCGGCCTCGGAAGATCAACACGTCGCAGCCCCACCTAGGCAAAACAGAGAGGCCAGCACGCCGGTCTAAACCTAAGCGCGCAGGGGTCTGGGCCCATCGCCCTGAGCACACCTGCACGTTGCGTGGGCGGCCGAAAGCAGACCTAGCCTAGTGGCGTTCCAGTCCAATTCGGCGCGCGCCGCTCCGTCGCTGATGTCTGAAGCGCTTCGGCTGATACCACGACGTCGGGATACCCATAACTACTCCCACGTAGATGGTTAGTGCGTATAGGCTCGTAGCCGACTCAGATCAAATACCAAGATCTCGTTAAGCGTGTTAAGTATCCGCGAACGCCGAACAGGGCCAGGCCCACCTGTCTCCTAGGTGGTCTCAACCTGCCCTACCGCTCCGCCACAAAGTAACAGTCGAGGGCCGTCGGGAACCCAGGCCCACCTCTACCGGGATGGAGCCACCTGTCCTTTCAGCCCCCTCGTCAGAATCACTTGCGGGTACTCAATGAGCTGACCCGACTTTAGTCATCATCTGTATAGTATGTATGTATGCATAGTATATACCCGTGATCACCTCCCAAGTGATCACGGCCCGATAGTATAGCAAGGCAGACTGACAAGAATGTAGGGCCAATGATGATAAACTAGCATCCTATACTAAGCATATAGGATTGCAGGTAAGGTATCAACAGATGTAGCGACAATGTCAGGCTATGCATCAGAATAGGATTAACGAAAGCAGTAACATGCTACACTACTCTAATGCAAGCAGTATAGAGTAGAATAGGCGATATCTGGTGATCAAGGGGGGGGCTTGCCTGGTTGCTCTGGCAAGAGAGAGGGGTCGTCAACTCCGTAGTCGAACTGGGCAGCAGCAGCGTCGGTCTCGTAGTCTACCGAAGAGAAGAGGGGGAAGAAACAATAAATACAGTGCAAACATAAGCAAGACGACGCAAGACACGACAAAGAGCGGTGCTAGGTGTGTTCTAACGCAGTATGGGGTGATGCTGGCCAAGGGGAGCCGGAGGGGGAAAGTTGCGAGTTTGATATGTTAGGGGTGTGTGGCGGACGAACGGGTTGCGTATCCGGATTCGTCTCGTCGTTCTGAGCAACTTTCATGTTGAAAATATTTTAATCCGAGTTACGGATTAAAAGATATGAGTTTTAAAAGATTTTAACAATTTTGGAATTTATTTATTTATTTAATTAATTCAAAAAAATGTATTTATGACGTCAGCATGATGTCATGCTGACGTCAGCAGTCAACAGGGGTTGACTGAGTCAACCCTGACATGTGGGTCCCGTGGGACCCACCTGTCATACTCTATTTAGGTAACTAGTGTTTAGGCTAAACTAATTACTGTTTAATTAGACTAACAGGTTAATTAGATTAATTAAGTAGGATTAATTAACTTAATTAATTTAGTCAATTAATTAATTTATTATTATTATTATTATTTTAATTCTTTTTTTTTAATTCTTTTTCTTTTTTTTAACAAGGGCATGGGGGCCACTGGGCAGTGGCCCAAGGGCCAAACCGGGTGCGGGCGTGCGGTTACCGGGCACAGGGGCTCGCGGGTGCGAGCGTTCATGCCCGAGGCCCCATCCAGGCGCGACAGGGAGAAGGCCCCTGGGGCGCGGCGAGGTCGCCGGCGACGGGGAAGCCGGCGAGCGCTTGCGGGGTGGCAGACGACGCGGGGGCGAGGTGCGAGCGGGTGCGGCCTCGCGCGAGC
>NW_021268537.1:31099-33606 GCF_002162155.2 Triticum dicoccoides
AGATCGAAAGAGGCGCAGGCCTCCTGCCTGGGATCCTCCTAAACTACTCCAGGTCGTCGTCAGCGGGCAGCACGTAGTAGTAGGCACCTCCGGTGTAGTAGGGGTCGTCGTCGACGGTGGCGTCTGGCTCCTGGACTCCAGCATCTGGTTGCGACAACCAGAAAGAAAGGAAAGGGGGAAAAAGGGGGGAGAAAGCAACCGTGAGTACTCATCCAAAGTACTCGCAAGCAAGGAACTACACTACATATGCATGGGTATATGTGTAAAGGGCCATATCAGTGGACTGAACTGCAGAATGCCAGAATAAGAGGGGGATAGCTAATCCTGTCGAAGACTACGCTTCTCGCAACCACCGTCTTGCATCAAGCAGAAGAGAGTAGATTGAAGTCCTCCAAGTAGCATCTCCAAGTAACATCTCCAAATAGCATCTCATAGCATAATCCTACCCGGCGATCCCCTCCTCATATCCCTGAGGTAGAGCGACCACAGGTTGTATCTGGCACTTGGAAGGGTGTGTTTTATTAAGTATCCGGTTCTAGTTGTCATAAGGTCAAGGTACAACTCCAAGTCGTCCTGTTACCGAAGATCACGGCTATTCGAATAGATTAACTTCCCTGCAGGGGTGCACCACATAACCCAACACGCTTGATCCCATTTGGCCGGACACACTTTCCTGGGTCATGCCCGGCCTCGGAAGATCAACACGTCGCAGCCCCACCTAGGCAAAACAGAGAGGCCAGCACGCCGGTCTAAACCTAAGCGCGCAGGGGTCTGGGCCCATCGCCCTGAGCACACCTGCACGTTGCGTGGGCGGCCGAAAGCAGACCTAGCCTAGTGGCGTTCCAGTCCAATTCGGCGCGCGCCGCTCCGTCGCTGACGTCTGAAGTGCTTCGGCTGATACCACGACGTCGGGATACCCATAACTACTCCCACGTAGATGGTTAGTGCGTATAGGCTCGTAGCCGACTCAGATCAAATACCAAGATCTCGTTAAGCGTGTTAAGTATCCGCAAACGCCAAACAGGGCCAGGCCCACCTGTCTCCTAGGTGGTCTCAACCTGCCCTGCCGCTCCGCCACAAAGTAACAGTCGAGGGCCGCCGGGAACCCAGGCCCACCTCTACCGGGATGGAGCCACCTGTCCTTTCAGCCCCCTCGTCAGAATCACTTGCGGGTACTCAATGAGCTGACCCGACTTTAGTCACCATCTGTATAGTATGTATGTATGTATAGTATATACCCGTGATCACCTCCCAAGTGATCACGGCCCGATAGTATAGCAAGGCAGACTGACAAGAATGTAGGGCCAATGATGATAAACTAGCATCCTATACTAAGCATATAGGATTGCAGGTAAGGTATCAACAGATGTAGCGACAATGTCAGGCTATGCATCAGAATAGGATTAACGAAAGCAGTAACATGCTACACTACTCTAATGCAAGCAGTATAGAGTAGAATAGGCGATATCTGGTGATCAAGGGGGGGGCCTGCCTGGTTGCTCTGGCAAGAGAGAGGGGTCGTCAACTCCGTAGTCGAACTGGGCAGCAGCAGCGTCGGTCTCGTAGTCTACCGAAGAGAAGAGGGGGAAGAAACAATAAATACACTGCAAACATAAGCAAGACGACGCAAGACACGACAAAGAGCGGTGCTAGGTGTGTTCTAACGCAGTATGGGGTGATGCTGGCGAAGGGGGAAATCGTCCGGAAAGTATTCCCGGTGTTCCGTGTTTTCGGGCAGAGGAGCCGGAGGGGGAAAGTTGCGAGTTTGATATGTTAGGGGTGTGTGGCGGATGAACGGGTTGCGTATCCGGATTCGTCTCGTCGTTCTGAGCAACTTTCATGTTGAAAATATTTTAATCCGAGTTACGGATTAAAAGATATGATTTTTAAAAGATTTTAACAATTTTGGAATTTAATTATTTATTTAATTAATTCAAAAAAATGTATTTATGACGTCAGCATGATGTCATGCTGACGTCAGCAGTCAACAGGGGTTGACTGAGTCAACCCTGACATGTGGGTCCCGTGGGACCCACCTGTCATACTCTATTTAGGTAACTAGTGTTTAGGCTAAACTAATTACTGTTTAATTAGACTCACAGGTTAATTAGATTAATTAAGTAGGATTAATTAACTTAATTAATTTAGTCAATTAATTAATTAATTAATTATTATTATTATTTTAATTCTTTTTTTAATTCTTTTTCTTTTTTTTAACAGGGGCATGGGGGCCACTGGGCAGTGGCCCAAGGGCCAAACCGGGTGCGGGCGTGCGGTTACCGGGCACAGGGGCTCGCGGGTGCGAGCGTTCATGCCCGAGGCCCCATCCAGGCGCGACAGGGAGAAGGCCCCTGGGGCGCGGCGAGGTCGCCGGCGACGGGGAAGCCGGCGAGCGCTTGCGGGGTGGCAGACGACGCGGGGGCGAGGTGCGAGCGGGTGCGGCCTCGCGCGAGCGTGCGGGACGCGTAGGCGCGACGAGCAGGGGCTGCCGGGGGTGAGCAACGGCA
>NW_021268537.1:34276-106418 GCF_002162155.2 Triticum dicoccoides
TATTTTCCTTTTCTTTTATTATTTTCTATTATATTTCAAGTTCCCTTTTATTTCAGTTTTATAAAAATAAACACTAGCACCTAAAATTGTATTTATAAATATACTACCGCCACCTTAATTCTCAACCCAAGATAAAATAGTTTAATATTTTATAAAATTCAACAGGCATTAATTTAATTGTTTTTAGCTACTGTTTTAATTATCTTAGAGCCTTTACATTCTTTCAAAGTTTGGTTTCTCCACCTTAATTACCTAAGTATTATTTGGTTCACTTAGAACATTTAAATTTTAATATTTGAAAACGTTTATTGTTTGCTCGATTTTGAATTGAATTTAAATCGGTTTCGAACTAACGCGATATTGACAATAGTAATCGAAGTGACATGGCATCATTAGCAGAGGGCTGCTGTAGCTTAATCATCCGGGCGTCACATAGCATATGCGCATCATCTTGGTCACCACATACATAAGCATACTTGGGATAGTGAGACGAGTGGATTCTCTATTAGGTTGGTGCACTAGCGTATCTAGCCCATTAGTGCAATCAAGCTAGCGTCTCTCTAGTATCCATACAACAAGAGCTTTTCCCGTAATTCCACATCTTCGAGCTCATTCCTTCATTGTGCGGATCCCATTTATCTTCCGTGTGTGTGTTCCTCGTGTTATCTTGGAGGTTGATCTATTTGTCTTATTTGCCATTTGTGAATCTTCTCAACTTTATCAACATCTTGACTAACATTTGCTTGAATTATTTGTGCCTTTCCTAACCAAGCTCCTCCATAGACCATTTACTTGTAGGTGTGAGAAACAATTCCCGGTACCAATTCCCCTATTGTAACATCACGTGGGATCGTACTTGTTACATCCACAATCTTTGGAAAAGGTAACTTTGGTTTTGTTCTCTCATTTTCCTACTCACCACCACTTTCTTATGATGGATAGGCCAAGTTCCTCTACCAACCCACTCTTCATCGAGCAACACGACGACATGTCATCATTCGTCACCAAGAGCCACCTCTTTGGTGCACAACGAGCGCTCCATCAAGAGCAACAAGCAATGAATGACCGCATCGACAACCTCGCCACCGACTTGCGACTCTTCGAGCAACGTACACGAGACTACTTCGACAACAAGCTCGACGCGCACAAGCAAGCGAATGATGCAAGAATGGACGAGATCCGCGCTTTGTTGGTCAACCGGCCTCCTTCAACTTCTTTCTACTCAAGACGGAGCCACTCAAGTCGACACTCCGACGACACCTTCTCCGGCTCAAGTACACCGTCATCGACCATTCTTCGAAGAGCCGCGCGTCAAGACTGTCATGCATCTCACAACCCGCTACACGCCAGGCATTCACAAGAGCAAGTCAATGAGCAAGTTCCTCGTCCTCAATCAAACCAAGTCGCTTTTGCTCAAGCTCAAGAACGACAATGACTACGGTGCCAAGAAGAAGAACGAGCGTGTCTACACCAAGAGGAACAAGATGCCGAGGCTCAACGTCTTCAACAACAACAACGTGCCCTTCAAGAATCAAGTCGAGCCATCGCCAACCTCAATCGCGAATGGCGCAATAAAGAGGAATCTCTTTGAGAAGAAATCCAAGAGAGGAACTACCAACGATGTGTGCATCGTCAAGCTCCACCTCAACCTCAAGTTCAATAAGAGCAAGTTGATCATGGACTTCCTCCACGACAAGAACGACACCAAGTGGAACAAGTACTTCAAGACCCTCCTCCATGCCAAGAGCGACATCATGAGGAGCGAGCATTCGAGGACTTTCCAAGGAAAGAGCGATATCGCAACCGCTATCAAGATGAAGAGCAACGCTATGGAAAACTCAAATTCACAATGCCCAAGTTCAATGGAAGCAATGATCCGGAAGAATACCTCTCATGGGCATTGAAGGTCGACAAAATCTTTTGTTTGCACAACTATGAGGAAGAGAAGAAGATCGCAATGGCATCACTTGAGTTCCAAGACTATGTGCTCATATGGTGGGAACAAGTCCTTGAGCGTCGAGAAGCAAGAGGTGACCCTCCAATCACCACTTGGGCTCAAATGAAGGATGTCATGCAAGCACGATTTGTGCCCACCTACTACAACCGCGATCTATTCAAGAAGCTACAACTCCTCAAGCAAGGAACAAAGAGTGTTGAAGAATACTACAAGGAAATGGAGATAGCCATGATTCGAGCCAATGTCAAGGAAGATGATGAGAAAACAATGGCATGATTCTTGAATGGACTCAATCATCCCATCAAGAAGATCGCCGACTTCCAACCCTACTCCAACCTCATCGAGCTAGTGCATCAAGCGACCAAGGTGGAACGTCAAGTGCAAGATGCCTTCAAGTACGCCAAGTACTCATCCAAGACATACGGCTTTTCCAACAATCAAGCTTCAACAACTCCTCCAACATCTACTTCAACCAAGCCTTCTCCAAGCAACGACGACAAGACAACATACAAGAAACCTTCGTCAAGTTCAAGTCGTCTTCCTCCTACTACAAGCAACTACAAGCCGCGTGCTTCTTCCTCCACTTCGACCGATGAGACCGTCAAGACAAGTTCAATCAAGTGCTTCACATGTGGCTGCCGAGGCCACAAGTCCTTCCAATGCACCAACAAGCGCACCATGATCCTCAACAACGATGGCACCTATGACTCAATGAGTGAAGATGAAATGGAAGCTCTTGAGCAAGTGGCCATGCCCCGCGCGTGAAAGAGGATGAAGATGATCAAGTCTTTTGTGATGAAGATACGAGCCCTGATCTTGTTGTCTCCAAGGTCTTGACACTTCAACATCAACAAGAAGAAGACCAACGATGTCATATCTTCCACACCAAGGCTGACATCAATGGAAGGTCCGTCAAGGTCATCATCGATGGAGGTAGTTGCCACAACTTGGCAAGTGAAGAACTATGCTCCAAGCTTCAATTGGTCAAGAGGAAGCACCCACACCCCTACAAGGTTTAATTGCTAAGTGACTCCGACACTATACGAGTTGAGCATACGGTCCAAGTATCCGTCAAAATTGGTGCATATGAGGACACTTTGGAGTGTGATGTGGTTCCAATGACCGTTTGCCACCTCCTTCTTGGTCGACCATGGCAATTCGACCGTGGCGTCGTCCACAATGGGCGTACTAATCACTATAGCTTCAAGATGAAAGGGAAGGAATATGTGCTACGACCCATGTCTCCTAGTCAAGTGATAGCCGACAAGCAAGCCACCCACCATAAAGAGAAGAGAGAGAAAGTGAGCCACCAAAACATGAGTGAGAGCAACAAGCCAAACTTGAGCGCCTCTTCGCCTAGAGAGAAAAACCTCATACTATTCGCCACAAAAAGGGAGATGAGAGAAGTGTGTGAGAACCCATCGAGTGTGATGCACTTTGTCCTTGTGTGCAAGGATGGAGAACCAAAAACTAACACCACTCACGAGCTACCTTTGGTGTTTCAATCTCTTTTACAGGAATTTTGAGATGTTTTCCCCAATGAGCTACCTCCGGGTCTACCCCCTCTACGAGGCATTGAGCATCGAATCGACCTCATTCCCAGAGCGCCACTTCCAAACAAAGCTCCATACCGTGTCAATCCTGAAGAAACCAAGGAGATTCAACGGCAAGTACAACAACTAATCGACAACGGTCACGTATGTGAAAGCTTAAGCCCTTGTGCCATTCCCGTTATACTTGTGCCTAAGCCCGATGGAAGTTTCCGCTTGTGTTCCGATTGTAGACCTATAAATGCTATCACCGTTCGCTATAGGCATCCCATTCCTCGCTTAGATGATATGCTTGATGAACTTAGTGGAGCCAACTTTTTCTCAAAAATTGATCTTAAAAGTGGCTTACCAAATCCGCATACAAGAAGGTGATGAATGGGAAACTGCTTTCAAAACAAAATTTGGCTTATTTGAGTGGTTAGTCATGCCTATGGGTTTATCGGAGGCTCCCGGTACTTTCGTGCGTCTCATGCATCATGTACTTCGCCCTTATATTGGAGTCTTTTTTGTGGTTTACTTCGATGATATTCTTGTGTTTAGCAAAACCACGAAAGAGCATCTTGATCATGTTAGGATTTTTTTGCAAACACTTCGCAAGGAAAGTCTTTATGCCAACATGAAAAGGTGCACATTTGGTGTTGAGAAAGTGGTTTTCTTGGGTTTCGTTGTCTCTTCCAAGGGTGTCCATGTTAATGAAACTAAAATTGAAGCAATTAAAACTTGGCCCCAACCCATCAATTTGCAACAAGTGCGAAGTTTTCTTGGTCTTGTGGGTTTTTATCGTCGCTTTGTGAAAAACTTTAGCACTATTGCCGCCCCTTTGCATGCTTCGAGTAAGAAGAATGCTCCTTTTGTTTGGGGATCTTTGCAATCAACCGCTTTTGATGAGCTCAAATCTTTGCTTACTCATGCTCCGATTCTTTCTTTGCCCAACTTTGACAAAACTTTTGAGGTTCATTGTGATGCAAGTGGTACCGGAATTGGTGGAGTCTTGATGCAAGAAAAACGAGCAATTGCATATTTTAGTGAAAAACTCTCCGGTGCTCAACTTAACTATCCCATCTATGACAAAGAATTGTATGCTTTAGTGCGTGTCCTACATGTTTGGGAAAATTATCTTAGACCTCATGAGTTTGTTATACATACCGATCATGAAACGCTTAAGTACTTAAAAGGTCAAACTAAGTTGAACAAGTGTCATGCCAAATGGAGCGAATTTATTGAATCTTTCCCATATGTGATCAAGTACATTAAGGGTAAGGAAAATGTAGTTGCCGATGCACTTTTACGCATATGCACGCTTGTCACTAAACTTGAGTTGAATGTTATTGGCTTTGAGCACATAAAAGACTTGTATGCTAGTGATCCATCTTTTGCACCTCATTATGCTAAATGTTTGACGCATACATCTTTGGAACAATACTACATCAAGGATGGTTATCTTATGAGAGCTAACAAACTATGCATTCCCGAGTCTTCTTGATACGGGGCTAACACGGTGTAGGCCGATCTTTCACGTTTGGAGTGGGATCCCTCGAAGAGCACGAAGAAGACAGAGAAGAATGGGGAGAAATCACAAGGGGAAACACTCAAGAACAAGTCTAATCACACATCCACTAGACAATCAAACACACGAGATCACAAGGTACATGAACAACAAAGGGAAAGATACAACGTAAGGTTCATCTCCAAGAGGAGGTCTTGAGGATATCCTAGATGGATCTTCCCACGAGGGGGTCTTGATGATATCCCATAGGATCTTCTCCTAGATGGTGGTCCTGGCCTCCAATGGAGTAGTGGTCTCTCTCTCTCAAGAGTAGAGATAGGTAGGAGCAAAGCTCACACACAAATGAGCTATCACTTTGCTAACCCTAAAAATGGGGAAGAGGAGGTCTAATTGTAGTCTAGGCCACGAAGGGGTAAGTGAGGGGGCGGAATGGGTACATGGGCCTCGGCCCGTAGGTATGCACGCAGGCATAGCCCGGATGATCCGGATGGGGGTCCGGATGATCCGGCCATTGTCCGGATGATCCGGGAGGGGGCCAGGATGATCCGGCTTCACATGAGGTGATGAGGACATCAATACAATTGTTACACCCACAGCCCCTGCTGCTATACATACTGGACCAATTACTAGAGCTCGTGCACGCCAACTAAATTACCAGGTACTTTCGTTTCTTGGTAATGATTCTAATGTTCATGAGAATATGATGCTGCCTAAATTGGATACATTTGTTTTGCTTACAAATGAAGGGCCTAGCTTGGAGAAGGATGAACATTGGAGCAAGAACAAGCATGGAGATGATGGCATGCGCAAGGGGGACAAGAACGGAGTTACAAGTGATGATTTCAGGACTTTGAAGCCACCATAATGGATGCATGAAGCCTTGGACGAAATATACAAGATGCCACTTCATAAATTTCGTCCCGAGGCTATTTTAGGTGCTGCGTCACCTTATTATTGGGCCAGGCCCATGTAATTTCGAAATACATAAGTATAGGCTATTTTTAGAGTCCGTATGTGTGGGGAAACAAGAGATAGGGTTGATTTCGGACCCCTCCACCAAGGGCCATGAAATTCCCCCCTCTTCCTCCATATATACAGCCCTTAGGGCATCGTTTAGACTTTGGGTTTTGTTTAGATTAAAAGTTCGCCATAGCTGCAACTTCGCGTACTTTGTTTGTGTTCAACGACCAGACAAAGGCGTCACAGAACCCCACCTTGATCAATAAAGCTTTCATCTTATATTCGCAATATCCAAATTGCAATCTCAGTTTCTTGCTTGTTCTTCGTTTGCTCGCAGGAAACAGACCCTCGTGGTCAGGTTGATCGTGCTCCGGCGTGGTCAATAACCTCTCGGAGTTGGTTTAGCGATTGCTAAGGCACGACGTCCTCGCACGTTCGTAGTCGGATCGTCAAAGTCGACTGCCACCAAAGTGATATCCATCATCTCATCGAAAGACGGGACACCTTTGCCTCTATCAAGTGGTATCAGATTTCCAGGTTGCTCGATGAGATTTTACAGTTTTTCGTAGTTTAGATCGAGTCTGTTCTTCATACCTATAGTCCACGAAAAAGCCACAAAAAGAATTAGGGTTAGTTCATCATATCCGAACCAATATGAGCCTTTGCATAATCTTTTTAGGGTTTTGCTTTGTTGAATTTGCGGTTGCATCGTCGTGTCTAGTTGCTGGTCTTAGAGTCTAGTCTTTTAGAGTTTCGAGTTCTGGTCATAAGTTGTCACGCCGCCGCCGCACCATCATCATCACCCCTGCCATCTACCACCACTGCTTATCCGTCACCGCTTCGAATCCGTATCCATATACCACCACAGCTGTCATATACCACCACCGCTGCCATCTACCACCATATATCCACCACCAATCCGAGTTCTTGTCATATTAGGTTTGTTTTCGAGATCCATCTAGATTCCGATTCGTGTTTCCTTGCCGGAGTAGGTTTCGGAAAAAAAAAAGAGTCCGGAAACCTCGCTCCGTTTAGGCCCAAAATTTTTCGAAAACGCATTTTTCGAAAAAAATTCTGGCTATCCTATTTTTAGGTGTTTCTGAGTGTTTTGAGACAGGTGCCATTATAGGAAGTTTTTTTTGACCCGTTTCCAGTTTTTGGGTCCGGGCAGTCGAAAAAAAAAATTTGGTCAAAAAAATTTCGTGCCCATCCTGTCTGTTTGAGCTAGGAAGAGTTTTGAGACACTCGTCATTATAGTGATTTTTTGCAAAAAAAAAAGCAGCGCAAAAAAAAGAAAGAGCGCAAAAAAAAAAGAGCGAAAAAAAAATTCCAGAGTGTGCTTTTCCCTTGTTTACGTGCCGCGCCGTGATTCTGTTAGTGTTCTAGGCTCGCGTCTCTAGCACAGTCTAGCCTAGGACCAGCACAGTACCGTCGTTGAGCGTTTATTCAACTTTGCATCTCTGAATTGATTATTGCTGACCCTTTTTGCTACCATATTATAAGCCTTCCCAGCTCCACATACATCTACGTCGTGCGTTTGACTCTCCCTGGTAATCGCTCTATCCAAGCTTTGAGAGTTTTTGACTACAACGGTTGCCGATCACCGCCTGCTGCTGGGTAAGAACTGCTAAGAATTTGAGATTTGCTTGACGGATTCGTGACACCCACCACCACCTCTTGTTAGTAGTCTGTAGGATCATATTCTTGTGTGTTTCTATTGCTGCTAACCATGCCAGGATCGCAATTCGACGAGACTGACTGGGAGAACATGACGAATAAGGATTTTGCATGATAAATTTCAGCAAATGATGAGTGGACAGGTGCAAGACGTGCTAAATAGATTTGAAGAGGCCATGGAGAAGATAGATGGCATGGAGAAGACGTTCGAAACAAAGCTCGATAACAAGTTTAATCAATTGCTCGCGCGTCTTCCACCACCACCACCCGCTGCACCTAACGCACCTCTCCAACAACAACAACAACGACTACCTCCACGTCGCGAAATAGACCTCCACCGAGCGAGCCATGTTCCTCTTGCGTTTGGCCAAACTGTTGGTGCTGCTGTTGATACTTCTGTGGCTCCTGCTGCTGATGCGGAGGAGGATGATTATGTGGGAGATTACGACGATGAGGTTGCTCAAAATCAGAACTACGTGCAACCACCAGCACCACCACCAGCAGGTCAACCTCAGGTATATATTCGTAATGTTAGGCCTGCACCACCACCTCAGGTACGAGATGATGTCCATATTCCTAAACTGAAATTGAATATTCCACCATTTGAGGGTAGATATGTTCCTGATATATATCTTACTTGGGAGTTAGAAACTGAACAACGTTTTACATGTTTACAATATCCCGAGGAGAGACGGGTTGCTGCTGCTGTTTGTGCTTTCACTAGTTTTGCATGTGTCTGGTGGTCTGAACATTGTAGATTATATCTTATTCCAACTACTTGGGCTGCTTTGAAAACTGCTATGCGTACGCGTTGGGTTCCACCATATTATCAACGTGAATTGCTTCAAAAACCACAGCGTTTAAGACAAGGAAAAAATTCTGTAGAAGAATATTATCAGGAATTACAAACTGGCATGATTCGATGTGGTATTGTTGAGGAGAATGAAGCTATGCTTGCACGTTTTCTGGGTGGATTAAATAGAGAGATTCAGACCATTCTAGACTATAAGGAGTATACTAATATCACTCGTTTATTCCATCTTGCTTGTAAAGCTGAACGTGAAGTGCAGGATCGACAAGCATTGGCGCGAACTAACTTTTCTGCAGGCCGACCTTCATCATGGACACCGCGTGCATCTTCTACTTCAACTGCACCAGCACCTCAATCAGGTGCCTCCTACAGCCGTGATACAAGAAAACAGGAACAACCACCATTATCTGCCAAGAGCGCACCTGCCGGGCCTGCACAAAGTTCTTCTTCTTCCAGGGCATCAACAGGGCACACAAGTGATATAATTTGTTGTCGTTGTAAGGGAGGAGGTCATTATGTGAGAGAATGCAAATCTCCGCGTGTGATGATTGCTACCGAGGGTTGTGGATATGAGTCCGCTAGTGACTATGATGAGGAGACATTGGCTCTTATTACACGTGAAGAACATGGTGGAGATGATTCTGATCATGAGACGCAATACATGGCTCCTGAAGACGCTGACAGGTATGAATGTTTAGTTGCTCAACGTGTTTTGAGTGTGCAGGTCACACAAGCTGAGCAAAATCAGAGGCACAATTTATTCCATACCAAGGGAGTTGTGAAGGAACGTTCTGTGCGCGTCATAATAGACGGAGGGAGCTGCAACTACTTGGTTAGCATGGAGATGGTGGAGAAGCTTTCTCTCACCACAAGACCACATCCACATCCTTACTACATCCAATGGTTCAATAACAGCGGCAAGGTTAAGGTAACACGTATTGTTCGTGTGCATTTTAGTATCTCTACATATGCTGATTATGTTGATTGTGATGTGGTACCTATGCAAGCATGTTCCTTATTACTTGGTAGACCATGGCAATTTGATAAAAATTATGTACACCATGGTAGAAACAATCACTATACTCTTGTTCATAAGGATAAAAATATTACTTTGCTTCCTATGACTCCTGATTCCATTTTGAAAGATGATATTAATAGAGCTAATAAAGCAAAACAGGAGAAGAATAAGAGTGAAAATCAGATTGTGGCAAAAGAATTTGAGCAACAAATGAAGCCTAATAATAAACCATCTAGTGTTGCTTCTGAAATTAAATTGAAAAGTGCATGTTTATTTGCCACCAAATCTGATATTGGTGAGCTAGATTTCAGCAAATCTGTTTGCTATGCTTTTGTGTGCAAAGAGGCATTATTTTCATTCGAGGACGTGCCTTCCTCTTTGCCTCCTGCTGTCACTAACATTTTGCAGGAGTTCGCTGACGTTTTTCCACAAGACGTGCCACCGGGATTACCGCCTATTCGAGGGATTGAGCATCAGATTGACTTAATTCCCGGTGCTTCACTGCCAAACCGTGCACCATACCGTACCAATCCAGAGGAGACGAAGGAGATTATGCGTCAAGTACAAGAGCTTCTCGACAAAGGTTATATACGCGAATCCCTTAGTCCTTGTGCTGTTCCTATTATTCTAGTGCCGAAAAAGGATGGTACATCACGTATGTGTGTTGATTGCAGAGGCATTAATAATATTACTATTCGTTATCGTCATCCTATTCCTAGGCTAGATGATATGTGATAGAGGCAGAGGTGTCCCGTCTTTCGATGAGATGGTGGATTTCGCTTTGATGGAAGTCGACTTTGACGATCCGACTACGAACGTGCGAGGACGTCGCGCCTTAGCAATCGCTAAACCAACTCCGAGAGGTTATTGACCACGCCGGAGCACGATCAACCTGACCACGAGGGTCTGTTTCCTGCGAGCAAACGAAGAACAAGCAAGAAACTAAGATTGCAATCTGGATATTGCGAATATAAGATGAAAGCTTTATTGATCAAGGTGGGGTTCTGTGACGCCTTTGTCTGGTCGTTGAACACAAACGAAGTACGCGAAGTTGCAGCTATGGCGAACTTTTAATCTAAACAAAACCCAAAGTCTAAACGATGCCCTAAGGGCTGTATATATGGAGGAAGAGGGGGGAATTTCGTGGCCCTTGGTGGAGGGGTCCGAAATCAACCCTATCTCTTGTTTCCCCACACATACGGACTCTAAAAATAGCCTATACTTATGTATTTCGAAATTACATGTGCCTGGCCCAATAATAAGGTGACGCAGCACCTAAAATAGCCTCGGGACGAAATTTATGAAGTGGCATCTTGTATATTTCGTCCAAGGCTTCATGCACCCATTATGGTGGCTTCAAAGTCCTGAAATCATCACTTGTAACTCCGTTCTTGTTCCCCTTGC
The DNA here is from genome assembly GCF_002162155.2 of Triticum dicoccoides. NCBI lineage: Eukaryota > Viridiplantae > Streptophyta > Magnoliopsida > Poales > Poaceae > Triticum > Triticum dicoccoides. Next base: position 45,161 of record NW_021268537.1, read on the forward strand.
GCATGCCATCATCTCCATGCTTGTTCTTGCTCCAATGTTCATCCTTCTCCAAGCTAGGCCCTTCATTTGTAAGCAAAACAAATGTATCCAATTTAGGCAGCATCATATTCTCATGAACATTAGAATCATTACCAAGAAACGAAAGTACCTGGTAATTTAGTTGGCGTGCACGAGCTCTAGTAATTGGTCCAGTATGTATAGCAGCAGGGGCTATGGGTGTAACAATTGTATTGATGTCCTCATCACGTTCTGTGCGCGTCATAATAGACGGAGGGAGCTGCAACAACTTGCCTAGCATGGAGATGGTGGAGAAGCTTTCTCTCACCACAAGACCACATCCACATCCTTACTACATCCAATGGTTCAACAACAGCGGCAAGGTTAAGGTAACACGTACTATTCGTGTGCATTTTAGTATCTCTACATATGCTGATTATGTTGATTGTGATGTGGTACCTATGCAAGCATGTTCCTTATTACTTGGTAGACCATGGCAATTTGATAAAAATTCTGTACACCATGGTAGAAACAATCACTATACTCTTGTTCATAAGGATAAAAATATTACTTTGCTTCCTATGACTCCTGATTCCATTTTGAAAGATGATATTAATAGAGCTAATAAAGCACAACAGGAGAAGAGTAAGAGTGAAAATCAGATTGTGGCAAAAGAATTTGAGCAACAAATGAAGCCTAATAATAAACCATCTAGTGTTGCTTCTGAAATTAAATTGAAAAGTGCATGTTTATTTGCCACCAAATCTGATATTGATGAGCTAGATTTCAGCAAATCTGTTTGCTATGCTTTTGTGTGCAAAGAGGCATTATTTTCATTCGAGGACGTGCCTTCCTCTTTGCCTCCTGCTGTCACTAACATTTTGCAGGAGTTCGCTGACGTTTTTCCACAAGACGTGCCACCGGGATTACCGCCTATTTGAGGGATTGAGCATCAGATTGACTTAATTCCCGGTGCTTCACTGCCAAACCGTGCACCATACCGTACCAATCCAGAGGAGACGAAGGAGATTATGCGTCAAGTACAAGAGCTTCTCGACAAAGGTTATATACGCGAATCCCTTAGTCCTTGTGTTGTTCCTATTATTCTAGTGCCGAAAAAGGATGGTACATCACGTATGTGTGTTGATTGTAGAGGCATTAATAATATTACTATTCATTATCGTCATCCTATTCCTAGGCTCGATGATATGCTTGATGAATTGAGTGGCTCTACAATATTCTCCAAAGTTGATTTGCATAGTGGATACCATCAAATTCGTATGAAATTGGGAGATGAATGGAAAACAACATTTAAAACTAAGTTTGGATTATATGAGTGGTTAGTCATGCCTTTTGGGTTAACTAATGCACCTAGTACTTTCATGAGATTAATGAACGAAGTTTTACGTGCTTTCATTGGACGATTTGTGGTAGTTTACTTTGATGACATATTGATTTATAGCAGATCTTTGGAAGAACATTTGCAACATTTACGTGTTGTTTTTATTGCTCTACGTGATGCACGTTTGTTTGGTAACCTTGGGAAGTGCACCTTTTGCACCGACCGAGTATCTTTTCTTGGCTATGTTGTTACTCCACAGGGAATTGAAGTTGGTAAAGCCAAGATTGAAGCTATTGAGAGTTGGCCGCAGCCCAAAACGGTCACACAAGTGAGGAGTTTTCTTGGCCTCGCTGGATTCTATAGCCGTTTTGTGAGAGATTTCAGCACCATTGCTGCACCTCTCAATGAGCTTACAAAGAAAAATGTGCCTTTTCTTTGGGGTACCGCACAGGAAGAAGCCTTCACGGTATTGAAAGATAAGTTGACACATGCTCCTTTACTCCAACTTCCTGATTTTAATAAGACTTTTGAGCTTGAATGTGATGCTAGTGGAATTGGATTAGGAGGTGTGTTATTACAAGATGTGATGAGGACATGACTACCTTGGATATGATCAAAAATATTGCATATATGCATATTTGTCAGGTGATTTCTAGTGCAAATATTCAATAATCTATTTATGTTATCCAGAACAAAAATACTTCACACACTTTTGTGTTTTGTCTAATTGCAGGTGTATGGGACATTTGTACAATCCACATATGAAGATAAGGAAGAAAGAGATGTTTATTTGCTGTCCAAAAAGTTCTCTCACGTCACTTTTGGCCCAAGAGAAGATAGAGTCCAAGTCTCTCACGTTCTGGGTTCAGATTCGGACTGCACAGACATACCTGACTCAAAACGCAAACAAGTTTTTCATACGGACTCCGAATTGGGTGATTCTTTTTTTGTTGGAAACTAGATTTCGTGCACTTTCCAACGCAATTGGAATCACCTTCAAATTTGTCTGGAGCGTTGAGTTGTGGACGAAACAATCTGATGCTGCAGCAGAATCCGAGTCAAACTACAAGTCCAAAGGTGTTACATCACCTCCACTTGGGCCCATTGGCTTTGTACGACCTAGATTTAGTTTTAGGCTGCCTTGGGACGTCCTCCCACCTCCTTGGCCGCCACCCCTTGCTCCTATATAAGTAGATCCATCTAGTAGCTTTTCCTTGGGATTTGTTTAGTTAAAAGTTAGCCATCGCAACTTCGTGTACTTCGTTTGTGTCCAACGACCAGACCAAGATCGCTTACGGATCCCCACCATTATCAATACCTCATATATATTTGCAATATTCAGATTGCTTTATCATATTCTTGCTCGTTCTTCGATTGCTTGCAGGAATAGACCTTCGTGGTCAGGCTGACCGTGCTTCCGGCATCGTCAGTAACCTCAGGAGATTGGTTTAGCGATTGCTAAGGTGCAACGTCGTGCACGTTTGTAGTCGGATCGTCAAAGTCATCTCCACCAAATCGATAGTTATCATCTCATCGAAAGATCGGGACACCCTCGCCTCTATCAAGTGGTATCAGTTTTCAGGTTGCTCGGTGAGAATTTCCAGTTTTTCCTAGATTAGATTTATTTTCTTACCTATTGTCCAAGAAAAAGCCACAAAACAAAAGTTAGATCTATTCATCCTTTGTCCTAGCCAGACTGAGCCTTTGCAATTTTCTTTTCATTGTTTGCATTATTGAATTATCGGTTGCATCGTCGTGTCGAGTTGCTGGTCTTAGTGTCTAGTTCCTTTAGAGTTTCGAGTTCTGTTCACATTAGTCACGCAGCCGCTGCATCATTATCCCATCCGCTGTCCACCATCCCATCCACCAATTTCCACCATGTGCTACGCACTGTTTATTGTCATAATCATAGTTGAGGTCACTCACATCTTCGCCTGATCGAATCTGCATCTTATCTAGTTTGTCTTGGAAAGAGGGAGAAAAAGAAGATAAAGAAAAAAAAAGAGAGAAAAAAGGAAATAAAAAAAAAAGAGGGAGAAGAAAAAGAAAAAAAAGGCGTGAGAAAAAAAAGAGAGAAGAAAAAAAATTGGATCTATCTAGAATCAATCTCGTACCTGAATTCGGATTGGAATCTGTTTTGCGCACTGTTCAGTAAAACAGGTGTATCTTCCTCATACGAAGTCAGTTTTGGCTCCGTGAGTACTCAAATTGAAGATAGCGACGAGCCGCATCTAAATAGTTGCAGAAGCTTGTTCAATATTTGACACCTCAAAATCGGCTTGTAAATAGGTCTTTTTGCCCTCCGAATTCGTGAACACAGCTTGTTCCAATTTTTCAGGCCAGTTTTAGAATTCTTTGACTCCTCATATCAACTCGGAATTGAGTGATTCTTTTTGCATTGGAAAGCTTGAGTTAGTAGCATTCTTTGAAAGAATTTTTCAGAAAATTGTCTCAAACTTTTCAAGAGGAAAGTTGGAGAGAGAGTTGTTGTATATCCTGCTTGGCAGTTGTTTTTCATCATTATCTTCACTGCCGTTGTGATCTTCACTTATATCTTGCTGTCAAGAGCTACTTAGTATCCTTTATTGATGCTAGTTGTGCTACGCCGTGACCTTATTAGTGTTCTAGGCTCGCGTCTCTAGTCCGGTCTAGCCTAGGACCAGCACAGTACCGTCGTTGAGCGTTTATTCAACATTGCATCTTTGAATTGATTATTGCTAATCTTTTGCTACCATATATAGCCAACCCAGCTCCACATATTTCTACACCGTGTATACGTACGCTCCCCTGGCAATCACTTTACTCAATATTCGGAGTTACTTGACATCGCTGGTTGCCGATCACCGCCTGCTGCATGGTAAGAACTTGTAAGACATTGATATTTGCTTTACTGTGAGCGTTTTACCACCACATCCTAGTAGTTATAGGAACATTATTTTTGGGTTTTGTTTCTTGTTCTACTAATCATGACAGGATCCAGAGTCAATTCATGGGCTTTGTCGATCGCGGGAGACGTGCCACCACCTTTGCAAATACCACAACCGTCACGAGAGGTGCACAAACATCCAAATGCACATGATCAGGTTAATGTATCTATACCACCATTTAATGGCCGTTTTAAACCTGCTTTATATATTGAATGGGAGTTCGACATAAAAAATATATTTGCTTCCCATAATTTCAATGAACATAAAAAGGTTAAGGTTGCGGTTGGTTCTTTCACTGGTTATGCTTTGGTTTGGTGGAGTGAATATTGTCGGTTACACCCTGATTATATACCTACTACTTGGGATGATTTGATACTTGCCATGCGACATACTTTCGTCCCTGCTTATTATACTCGTGACATGATTAAGAAGTTGCAACACTTAAAACAAGGTAGTGAAACTGTAACAAAATATTATGATGATTTACAAACTACCTTGTTGCATTCCTCTTTAGAAGAAAGTGAAGATGATTTTATGGATAGATTTTGGGGAGGATTAAACCGTGATATTCAAGAGATACTAATTCATGAAGAGTGTTATCCTATGGACCATTTGTTTCATCTTGCTTGCAAAGCTGAACAGGAAATAAAACGACGTGTTGTCCACGAGGAGAACAAGCGCACGGTGCACATTCCAAGAGTTGATATGATTGTTCCTTCAACTACTAGGCATACTATGACAACAACATCCGTTGTTGTCAGGACTACATCACCTCCACCATGTGACACATCGCCCCCGAGAGTGGCTACATCATCTGAGTTGATCATAAGAGGTAATGACAAAGGTATTGATCTTCCATCTCTACATGAGAATGATGAATGCCTTGTCAATTTGAATGCACCATCTGATGAGCTACCCACTACTTTGATCACACCACCTATTTTAGAGGACTACGTTGATAATTTGACTTTGCCATGTGATCAAACAACTGAAATACCAACAATTTTGAGTGCACCCGTTGAATTAACTATTGATGCAAAAGAACCAATGTTTAATCATTTTGATATGACCTCTAATCTTGGTGATGATTCCGTGTTGAATGACTTATTGCATGTTTGCTTATTTAAGCATGTTGTAGCATGTAAATTTGATGCAAGTAAGGTTTATTCACCAATGTTGGGATGGTTTAGTGATGAACATTGTCAATCTTTTGAAATGAATAAGAGCTTCACTTATATGTGCAAACTGAGTTGCAATATTTTCATGCCTTCTACTTCTTGTGCTAATTTTTTGGCTTTAGATTTTATGAACTATGCAAGTTACTCATCTATTCATGTGTCATATATGCAAAAATCAAGGGAAGTAAAAATGGATGACATATACATATACAATATGTACACCTTGTCTCTTTTGTTAGCCACATTTCAGATTAAGCAACGCCGAGGAGGGCCTTATTTTTAAGAAGGGGAGGATGATGAGGACATGACTACCTTGGATATGACCAAAAATATTGCATATATGCATATTTGTCAGGTGATTTCTAGTGCAAACTATTCAATAATCTATTTATGTTATCCAGAACAAAAATACTTCACACACTTTTGTGTTTTGTCTAATTGCAGGTGTATGGGACATTTGTACAATCCACATATGATGATAAGGAAGAAATAGATGTTTATTTGCTGTCCAAAAAGTTCTCTCACGTCACTTTTGGCCCAAGAGAAGATAGAGTCCAAGTCTCTCACGTTCTGGATTCAGATTCGGACTGCACAGACATACCTGACTCAAAACGCACACAAGTTTTTCATACGGACTCCGAATTGGGTGATTCTTTTTTTGTTGGAAACTAGATTTCGTGCACTTTCCAACCCAATCGGAATCACCTTCAAATTCGTCCGGAGCGTTGATTATAGAGGCAAAGGTGTCCCGCCTTTTGATGAGATGATGGATATCGCTTTGGTGGAAGTCGACTTTGACGATCCGACTACGAACGTGCGAGGACGTCGCGCCTTAGCAATCGCTAAACCAACTCCGAGAGGTTATTGACCACGCCGGAGCACGATCAACCTGACCACGAGGGTCTGTTTCCTGCGAGCAAACGAAGAACAAGCAAGAAACTAAGATTGCAATCTGGATATTGCGAATATAAGATGAAAGCTGTATTGATCAAGGTGGGGTTCTGTGACGCCTTTGTCTGGTCGTTGAACACAAACGAAGTACGCGAAGTTGCAGCTATGGCGAACTTTTAATCTAAACAAAACCCAAAGTCTAAACGATGCCCTAAGGGCTGTATATATGGAGGAAGAGGGGGGAATTTCGTGGCCCTTGGTGGAGGGGTCCGAAATCAACCCTATCTCTTGTTTCCCCACACATACGGACTCTAAAAATAGCCTATACTTATGTATTTCGAAATTACATGGGCCTGGCCCAATAATAAGGTGACGCAGCACCTAAAATAGCCTCGGGACGAAATTTGAGAAGTGGCATCTTGTATATTTCGTCCAAGGCTTCATGCACCCATTATGGTGGCTTCAAAGTCCTGAAATCATCACTTGTAACTCCGTTCTTGTTCCCCTTGCGCATGCCATCATCTCCATGCTTGTTCTTGCTCCAATGTTCATCCTTCTCCAAGCTAGGCCCTTCATTTGTAAGCAAAACAAATGTATCCAATTTAGGCAGCATCATATTCTCATGAACATTAGAATCATTACCAAGAAACGAAAGTACCTGGTAATTTAGTTGGCGTGCACGAGCTCTAGTAATTGGTCCAGTATGTATAGCAGCAGGGGCTGTGGGTGTAACAATTGTATTGATGTCCTCATCATCCTCCCCTTCTTGAAATGAAGTCGTCCTCGACGGAAGTTCATCTTCCTCACCCAAATAAGGCTTCAAATCTGCAATGTTAAAAGTGGGACTAACCCAAAAATCTGTAGGCAGCTCAAGTTTATATGCATTATCATTTATTTTCTCTAACACCTTAAAGGGACCATCAGCACGTGGCATTAACTTTGTGCGCAAATCAGGAAATCTATCCTTACGCAAATGTAACCAAACAAGATCTCCAGGTGCAAACACAACATGTTTTCTACCCTTATCTCCAGCAAGTTTATATTTAGCATTCATGCGCTCAATGTTTTCCTTAGTTAACTCATGCATTTTTAAAATCAATTTAGCACGTTGTTTAGCATCAAAATTAACCTTCTCCGAAGATGGAAGAGGCAACAAATCAATAGGTGCACGAGGTAGGAAACCATACACAACTTCAAAAGGGCACATCTTAGTAGTAGAATGCAATGAACGGTTATAAGCAAATTCAATATGAGGCAAGCATTCCTCCCACATTTTCTTATTATTCTTCAAAACAGCCCTAAGCATAGTAGACAACGTTCTATTGACTACTTCAGTTTGTCCATCAGTTTGGGGGTGACAAGTAGTACTAAAAAGCAGTTTAGTCCCCAACTTAGCCCATAAACATCTCCAAAAGTGGCTAAGAAATTTAGTATCACGATCTGAAACAATAGTATTTGGCACACCATGCAAGCGAATAATTTCACGAAAGAACAAATCAGCAACATTAACAGCATCATCGCTTTTAGGACATGGTATAAAGTGTGCCATTTTCGAGAATCTATCCACGACAACAAATATGCTATCCCTCCCCTTCTTTGTTCGAGGTAAACCTAAAACAAAGTCCATAGATATATCCTCCCAAGGAACACTAGGTACAGGCAAAGGCATATATAAACCATGAGGATTGAGGCGTGACTTAGCTTTTTGACATGTAGTGCAGCGAGCAATAAAACGCTCAACATCCCGTCTCATCTTTGGCCAAAAGAAATGTGTAGCAAGTACGTCCTCCGTCTTCTTCACGCCAAAGTGTCCCATTAATCCTCCTCCATGCGCCTCCTGCAACAACAAAAGACGAACGGAGCTAGCTGGAATGCATAGCTTGTTAGCACGAAACACAAATCCATCGTTAACAACAAACTTGTTCCACATTCTTCCTTCTTTACAATTCTGCATTACATCTTTAAAATCAGCATCATGCACATATTGATCTTTGATGGTATCCAAACCAAATATTTTGAAGTCAAGTTGTGAAAGCATAGTATAGCGACGAGACAATGCATCAGCAATAACATTTTCTTTTCCCTTCTTGTGTTTAATGACATAAGGGAAAGTCTCAATGAACTCAACCCATTTAGCATGTCTACGATTCAGTTTAGCTTGACTTTTAATATGTTTCAAAGATTCATGATCAGAATGTATAACAAATTCTTTGGGCCATAAATAATGTTGCCATGTTTCTAAAGTCCGAACAAGAGCATATAATTCTTTATCATAAGTAGAATAATTCAGACTAGGCCCACTCAATTTTTCAGAAAAGTATGCAACAGGTTTGCCATCTTGTAATAACACACCTCCTAATCCAATTCCACTAGCATCACATTCAAGCTCAAAAATCTTATTAAAATCAGGAAGTTGGAGTAAAGGAGCATGTGTCAACTTATCTTTCAATACCGTGAATGCTTCTTCCTGTGTGGTACCCCAAACAAAAGGAACATCCTTCTTTGTAAGCTCGTTGAGAGGTGCAGCAATGGTGCTGAAATCTCTCACAAAACGCCTATAGAATCCAGCGAGGCCAAGAAAACTCCTCACTTGTGTGACCGTTTTGGGCTGCGGCCAACTCTCAATAGCTTCAATCTTGGCTTTGTCAACTTCAATTCCCTGTGGAGTAACAACATAGCCAAGAAAAGATACTCGGTCGGTGCAAAAGGTGCACTTCCCAAGGTTACCAAACAAACGTGCATCACGTAGAGCAATAAAAACAGCACGTAAATGTTCCACATGTTCTTCCAAAGATCTGCTATAAATCAGTATATCATCAAAATAGACTACCACAAATCGTCCAATGAAAGCACGTAAAACTTCGTTCATTAGTCTCATGAAAGTACTAGGCGCATTAGTTAACCCAAAAGGCATGACTAACCACTCATATAATCCAAACTTAGTTTCAAATGCTGTTTTCCATTCATCTCCCAATTTCATACGAATTTGATGGTAGCCACTACGCAAATCAACTTTGGAGAATATTGTAGAGCCACTCAATTCATCAAGCATATCATCTAGCCTAGGAATAGGATGACGATAACGAATAGTAATATTATTAATGCCTCTACAATCAACACACATACGTGATGTACCATCCTTTTTCGGCACTAGAATAATAGGAACAGCACAAGGACTAAGGGATTCGCGTATATAACCTTTGTCGAGAAGCTCTTGTACTTGACGCATAATCTCCTTCGTCTCCTCTGGATTGGTACGGTATGGTGCACGATTTGGCAGTGAAGCACCGGGAATTAAGTCAATCTGATGCTCAATCCCTCGAATAGGCGGTAATCCCGGTGGCACGTCTTGTGGAAAAACGTCAGCGAACTCCTGCAAAATCTTAGTGACAGCAGGAGGCAAAGAGGAAGGCACGTCCTCAAATGAAAATAATGCCTCTTTGCACACAAAAGCATAACAAACAGATTTGCTGAAATCTAGCTCATCAATATCAGATTTGGTGGCAAATAAACATGCACTTTTCAATTTAATTTCAGAAGCAACACTAGATGGTTTATTATTAGGCTTCATTTGTTGCTCAAATTCTTTTGCCACAATCTGATTTTCACTCTTATTCTTCTCCTGTTGTGCTTTATTAGCTCTATTAATATCATCTTTCAAAATGGAATCAGGAGTCATAGGAAGCAAAGTAATATTTTTATCCTTATGAACAAGAGTATAGTGATTGTTTCTACCATGGTGTACAGAATTTTTATCAAATTGCCATGGTCTACCAAGTAATAAAGAACATGCTTGCATAGGTACCACATCACAATCAACATAATCAGCATATGTAGAGATACTAAAATGCACACGAACAGTACGTGTTACCTTAACCTTGCCGCTGTTGTTGAACCATTGGATGTAGTAAGGATGTGGATGTGGTCTTGATAGAGGCAAAGGTGTCCCGTCTTTCGATGAGATGATGGATTTCGCTTTGGTGGAAGTCGACTTTGACGATCCGACTACGAACGTGCGAGGACGTCGCGCCTTAGCAATCGCTAAACCAACTCCGAGAGGTTATTGACCACGCCGGAGCACGATCAACCTGACCACGAGGGTCTGTTTCCTGCGAGCAAACGAAGAACAAGCAAGAAACTGAGATTGCAATCTGGATATTGCGAATATAAGATGAAAGCTTTATTGATCAAGGTGGGGTTCTGTGACGCCTTTGTCTGGTCGTTGAACACAAACAAAGTACGCGAAGTTGCAGCTATGGCGAACTTTTAATCTAAACAAAACCCAAAGTCTAAACGATGCCCTAAGGGCTGTATATATGGAGGAAGAGGGGGGAATTTCGTGGCCCTTGGTGGAGGGGTCCGAAATCAACCCTATCTCTTGTTTCCCCACACATACGGACTCTAAAAATAGCCTATACTTATGTATTTCGAAATTACATAGGCCTGGCCCAATAATAAGGTGACGCAGCACCTAAAATAGCCTCGGGACGAAATTTATGAAGTGGCATCTTGTATATTTCGTCCAAGGCTTCATGCACCCATTATGGTGGCTTCAAAGTCCTGAAATCATCACTTGTAACTCCGTTCTTGTTCCCCTTGCGCATGCCATCATCTCCATGCTTGTTCTTGCTCCAATGTTCATCCTTCTCCAAGCTAGGCCCTTCATTTGTAAGCAAAACAAATGTATCCAATTTAGGCAGCATCATATTCTGATGAACATTAGAATCATTACCAAGAAACGAAAGTACCTGGTAATTTAGTTGGCGTGCACGAGCTCTAGTAATTGGTCCAGTATGTATAGCAGCAGGGGCTGTGGGTGTAACAATTGTATTGATGTCCTCATCACACGTCTTGTGGAAAAACGTCAGCGAACTCCTGCAAGATGTTAGTGACAGCAGGAGGCAAAGAGGAAGGCACGTCCTCGAATGAAAATAATGCCTCTTTGCACACAAAAGCATAGCAAACAGATTTGCTGAAATCTAGCTCATCAATATCAGATTTGGTGGCAAATAAACATGCACTTTTCAATTTAATTTCAGAAGCAACACTAGATGGTTTATTATTAGGCTTCATTTGTTGCTCAAATTCTTTTGCCACAATCTGATTTTCACTCTTATTCTTCTCCTGTTGTGCTTTATTAGCTCTATTAATATCATATTTCAAAATGGAATCAGGAGTCATAGGAAGCAAAGTAATATTTTTATCCTTATGAACAAGAGTATAGTGATTGTTTCTACCATGGTGTACAGAATTTTTATCAAATTGCCATGGTCTACCAAGTAATAAGGAACATGCTTGCATAGGTACCACATCACAATCAACATAATCAGCATATGTAGAGATACTAAAATGCACACGAACAGTACGTGTTACCTTAACCTTGCCGCTGTTGTTGAACCATTGGATGTAGTAAGGATGTGGATGTGGTCTTGTGGTGAGAGAAAGCTTCTCCACCATCTCCATGCTAGCCAAGTTGTTGCAGCTCCCTCCATCTATTATGACGCGCACAGAACGTTCCTTCACAACTCCCTTGGTATGGAACAAATCGTGCCTCTGATTTTGCTCAGCTTGTGTGACCTGCACACTCAAAACACGTTGAGCAACTAAACATTCATACCTGTCAGCGTCTTCAGGAGACATGTATTGCGTCTCATGATCAGAATCATCTCCACCATGTTCTTCACGTGTAATAAGAGCCAATGTCTCCTCATCATAGTCACTAGCGGACTCATATCCACCATCTGCGGTAGCAATCATCACACGCGGAGATTTGCATTCCCTCGCATAATGACCTCCTCCCTTACAACGACGACAAATAATATCACTTGTGTGCCCTGTTGATGCCATGGAAGAAGAAGAACGCTGTGCAGGCCGCGCAGGTGCGCTCTTGGCAGATAATGGTGGTTGTGCCTGTTTTCTTGTATCACGGCTGGAGGTGGCACCGGATGGAGGTGCTGGTGCAGTTGAAGTAGAAGATGCACGTGGTGTCCATGATGAAGGTCGGCCTGCAGAAAAGTTAGTTCGCCCCAATGCTTGTCGATCCTGCACTTCACGTTCAGCTTTACAAGCAAGATGGAATAAACGAGTGATATTAGTATAGTCCTTATAGTCTAGAATGGTCTGAATCTCTCTATTTAATCCACCCAAAAAACGTGCAAGCATAGCTTAATTCTCCTCAACAATACCACATCTAATCATGCCAGTTTGTAATTCCTGATAATATTCTTCTACAGAATTTTTCCCTTGTCTTAAACGCTGCAATTTTTGAAGCAATTCACGTTGATAATATGGTGGAACCCAACGCGTACGCATAGCAGTTTTCAAAGCAGCCCAAGTAGTTGGAATAGGATATAATCTACAATGTTCAGACCACATACACATGCAAAACTAGTGAAAGCACAAACAGCAGCAGCAACTCGTCTCTCCTCAGGATATTGTAAACATGTAAATCGTTGTTCAGTTTCTAACTCCCAAGTAAGATATATATCAGGAACATATCTACCCTCAAATGGTGGAATATTCAATTTCAGTTTAGGAATATGGACATCATCTCGTACCTGAGGTGGTGGTGCAGGCCTACCATTACGAATATATACCTGAGGTCGACCTGCTGGTGGTGGTGCTGGTGGCTGCTCGTAGATCTGATTTTGATCAACCTCATCCTCATAATCGCCCGCATACTCATCATCCTCCTGGGTACCAGCAGCAGCAGTAGCAGGAGCCAAAGAAGCACCAACAGCAGTAGCAGCGGCACCGGAATTTTGTCCTGGCTCAATAGGAACATGCTGTGCTCGTCCATACTGATTCGGAAGGGGGCGTAGTTGTTGTTGTTGTTGCAGAGGTGCGACAGGTGCAGCCGGTGGTGGAAGACGCGCAAGCAGTTCATTAAATCTGTTATCGAGCTTTGTTTCGAACGTCTTCTCAAGGCCAGTGATCTTCTCCATGGCCTCTTCAAAATTGTTCAGCACATCTTGTACCTGTTCAGTCATCATTTGCTGAAACTTATCATGAAGCTCCTTGTTCGATAAGTTCTCCCAGTCAATCTCGTCGGCTTGTGATCCTGGCATGGTTAGCAGCAATAGAAACACACAAGAATATGATCCTACAGACTACTAAGAAGTGGTGGTGGTGTATCACAAATCCGTCAAGCAAATCTCAAATTCTTACCAGTTCTTACCCAGCAGCAGGCGGTGATCGGCAACCGTTGTAGTCAAAAACTCTCAAAGCTTGGATAGAGCGATTACCAGGGAGAGTCAAAACACACGACGTAGATGTATATGGAGCTGGGAAGGCTTATAGTATGGTAGCAAAAAGGGTCAGCAATAATCAATTCAGAGATGCAAAGTTGAATAAACGCTCAACGACGGTACCGTGCTGGTCCTAGGCTAGACTGTGCTAGAGACGCGAGCCTAGAACACCAACAAAATCACGGCGCGGCACGTAAACAAGGGAAAAGCACACTCTGAAATTTTTCTTTTCGCTCTCTTTTTTTTTCTTTTTTTTTTGCGCTCTTTTTTTTGTGCTGCCTTTTTTTTTGCGAAAAAGCACTATAATGGCGAGTGTCTCAAAACTCTTCCTAGGTCAAACTGACAGGATGGGCACGAAAAATTTTTTTTCGACAATTTTTTTTTTCGACTGCCCGGAACCAAAAACTGGAAACGGGTCAAAAAAAACTTCCTATAATGGCACCTGTCTCAAAACACTCAGAAACACCTAAAAATAGGATAGCCAGAATTTTTTTCGAAAAATGCGTTTTCAAAAAATTTTGGGCCTAAACGGAGCGTGGCTACCCGACTCCGGCAAGGAAACACTAAACGGATTTTTTTTTCCGAAACCTACTCCGGCAAGGAAACACGAATCGGAAACTAGATGGATCTCGAAAACAACCCTAATAAGCAAGGAACTCGGATTGGTGGTGGATATATGGTGGTGGTATATGGCAGCGGTGGTGGTAGCGGTGGTAGTATATGGATATGGATCGGTGGTGGTATATGGACACGGATTGGTGGTGGTATATGGATACGGATTCGGAGCGGTGGTGGTAGATGGCAGGGGCGATGATGATGATGGTGCGGCGGCGGCGTGACAACTTATGACCAGAACTCGAAACTCTAAAAGACTAGACTCTAAGACCAGCAACTAGACCGACGATGCAACCGCAAATTCAACAAAGCAAAACCCTAAAAAGATTATGCAAAGGCTCAGATTGGTTCGGATATGATGAACTAACCCTAAATTTTTTTTGTGGCTTTTTCGTGGACTGTAGGTATGAAGAACAGACTCGATCTAAACTACCAAAAACTGTAAAATCTCACCGAGCAACCTGGAAATCTGATACCACTTGATAGAGGCAAAGGTGTCCCGTCTTTCGATGAGATGATGGATATCGCTTTGGTGGAAGTCGACTTTGACGATCCGACTACGAACGTGCGAGGACGTCGTGCCTTAGCAATCGCTAAACCAACTCCGAGAGGTTATTGACCACGCCGGAGCACGATCAACCTGACCACGAGGGTCTGTTTCCTGCGAGCAAACGAAGAACAAGCAAGAAACTAAGATTGCAATCTGGATATTGCGAATATAAGATGAAAGCTTTATTGATCAAGGTGGGTTCTGTGACGCCTTTGTCTGGTCGTTGAACACAAACGAAGTACGCGAAGTTGCAGCTATGGCGAACTTTTAATCTAAACAAAACCCAAAGTCTAAACGATGCCCTAAGGGCTGTATATATGGAGGAAGAGGGGGGAATTTCGTGGCCCTTGGTGGAGGGGTCCGAAATCAACCCTATCTCTTGTTTCCCCACACATACGGACTCTAAAAATAGCCTATACTTATGTATTTCGAAATTACATGGGCCTGGCCCAATAATAAGGTGACGCAGCACCTAAAATAGCCTCGGGAAGAAATTTATGAAGTGGCATCTTGTATATTTCGTCCAAGGCTTCATGCACCCATTATGGTGGCTTCAAAGTCCTGAAATCATCACTTGTAACTCCGTTCTTGTTCCCCTTGCGCATGCCATCATCTCCATGCTTGTTCTTGCTCCAATGTTCATCCTTCTCCAAGCTAGGCCCTTCATTTGTAAGCAAAACAAATGTATCCAATTTAGGCAGCATCATATTCTCATGAACATTAGAATCATTACCAAGAAACGAAAGTACCTGGTAATTTAGTTGGCGTGCACGAGCTCTAGTAATTGGTCCAGTATGTATAGCAGCAGGGGCTGTGGGTGTAACAATTGTATTGATGTCCTCATCAGCACACAAGTGATATTATTTGTCGTCGTTGTAAGGGAGGAGGTCATTATGCGAGAGAATGCAAATCTCCGCGTGTGATGATTGCTACCGCGGATGGTGGATATGAGTCCGCTAGTGACTATGATGAGGAGACTTTGGCTCTTATTACATGTGAAGAACATGGTGGAGATGATTCTGATCATGAGACGCAATACATGGCTCCTGAAGACGCTGACAGGTATGAATGTTTAGTTGCTCAACGTGTTTTGAGTGTGCAGGTCACACAAGCTGAGCAAAATCAGAGGCACAATTTGTTCCATACCAAGGGAGTTGTGAAGGAACGTTCTGTGCGCGTCATAATAGACGGAGGGAGCTGCAACAACTTGGCTAGCATGGAGATGGTGGAGAAGCTTTCTCTCACCACAAGACCACATCCACATCCTTACTACATCCAATGGTTCAACAACAGCGGCAAGGTTAAGGTAACAAGTACTGTTCGTGTGCATTTTAGTATCTCTACATATGCTGATTATGTTGATTGTGATGTGGTACCTATGCAAGCATGTTCCTTATTACTTGGTAGACCATGGCAATTTGATAAAAATTCTGTACACCATGGTAGAAACAATCACTATACTCTTGTTCATAAGGATAAAAATATTACTTTGCTTCCTATGACTCCTGATTCCATTTTGAAATATGATATTAATAGAGCTAATAAAGCACAACAGGAGAAGAATAAGAGTGAAAATCAGATTGTGGCAAAAGAATTTGAGCAACAAATGAAGCCTAATAATAAACCATCTAGTGTTGCTTCTGAAATTAAATTGAAAAGTGCATGTTTATTTGCCACCAAATCTGATATTGATGAGCTAGATTTCAGCAAATCTGTTTGCTATGCTTTTGTGTGCAAAGAGGCATTATTTTCATTCGAGGACGTGCCTTCCTCTTTGCCTCCTGCTGTCACTAACATTTTGCAGGAGTTCGCTGACGTCTTTCCACAAGACGTGCCACCGGGATTACCGCCTATTCGAGGGATTGAGCATCAGATTGACTTAATTCCCGGTGCTTCACTGCCAAACCGTGCACCATACCGTACCAATCCAGAGGAGACGAAGGAGATTATGCGTCAAGTACAAGAGCTTCTCGACAAAGGTTATATACGCGAATCCCTTAGTGATAGAGGCAAAGGTGTCCCGTCTTTCGATGAGATGGTGGATTTCGCTTTGGTGGAAGTCGACTTTGACGATCCGACTACGAACGTGCGAGGACGTCGCGCCTTAGCAATCGCTAAACCAACTCTGAGAGGTTATTGACCACGCCGGAGCACGATCAACCTGACCACGAGGGTCTGTTTCCTGCGAGCAAACGAAGAACAAGCAAGAAACTAAGATTGCAATCTGGATATTGCGAATATAAGATGAAAGCTTTATTGATCAAGGTGGGGTTCTGTGACGCCTTTGTCTGGTCGTTGAACACAAACGAAGTACGCGAAGTTGCAGCTATGGCGAACTTTTAATCTAAACAAAACCCAAAGTCTAAACGATGCCCTAAGGGCTGTATATATGGAGGAAGAGGGGGGAATTTCGTGGCCCTTGGTGGAGGGGTCCGAAATCAACCCTATCTCTTGTTTCCCCACACATACGGACTCTGAAAATAGCCTATACTTATGTATTTCGAAATTACATGGGCCTGGCCCAATAATAAGGTGACGCAGCACCTAAAATAGCCTCGGGACGAAATTTATGAAGTGGCATCTTGTATATTTCGTCCAAGGCTTCATGCACCCATTATGGTGGCTTCAAAGTCCTGAAATCATCACTTGTAACTCCGTTCTTGTTCCCCTTGCGCATGCCATCATCTCCATGCTTGTTCTTGCTCCAATGTTCATCCTTCTCCAAGCTAGGCCCTTCATTTGTAAGCAAAACAAATGTATCCAATTTAGGCAGCATCATATTCTCATGAACATTAGAATCATTACCAAGAAACGAAAGTACCTGGTAATTTAGTTGGCGTGCACGAGCTCTAGTAATTGGTCCAGTATGTATAGCAGCAGGGGCTGTGGGTGTAACAATTGTATTGATGTCCTCATCAGTTGAGTTGTGGACGAAACAATCTGATGCTGCAGCAGAATCCGAGTCAAACTACAAGTCCAAAGGTGTTACATCACCTCCACTTGGGCCCATTGGCCTTGTACGACCTAGATTTAGTTTTAGGCTGCCTTGGGACGTCCTCCCACCTCCTTGGCCGCCACCCCTTGCTCCTATATAAGTAGATCCATCTAGTAGCTTTTCCTTGGGATTTGTTTAGTTAAAAGTTAGCCATTGCAACTTCGTGTACTTCGTTTGTGTCCAACGACCAGACCAAGACCGCTTACGGATCCCCACCATTATCAATACCTCATATATATTTGCAATATTCAGATTGCTTTATCATATTCTTGCTCGTTCTTCGATTGCTTGCAGGAATAGACCTTCGTGGTCAGGCTGACCGTGCTTCCGGCATCGTCAGTAACCTCAGGAGATTGGTTTAGCGATTGCTAAGGCGCAACGTCGTGCACGTTTGTAGTCGGATCGTCAAAGTCGTCTCCACCAAATCGATAGTTATCATCTCATCGAAAGATCGGGACACCCTCGCCTCTATCAAGATGGCAAACCTGTTGCATACTTTTCTGAAAAATTGAGTGGGCCTAGTCTGAATTATTCTACTTATGATAAAGAATTATATGCTCTTGTTCGGACTTTAGAAACATGGCAACATTATTTATGGCCCAAAGAATTTGTTATACATTCTGATCATGAATCTTTGAAACATATTAAAAGTCAAGCTAAACTGAATCGTAGACATGCTAAATGGGTTGAATTCATTAAGACTTTTCCTTTGCTGATGCATTGTCTCGCCGCTATACTATGCTTTCACAACTTGACTTCAAAATATTTGGTTTGGAGACCATCAAAGATCAATATGTGCATGATGCTGATTTTAAAGATGTAATGCAGAATTGTAAAGAAGGAAGAATGTGGAACATGTTCGTCGTTAACGATGGATTTGTGTTTCGTGCTAACAAGCTATGCATTCCAGCTAGCTCCGTTCGTCTTTTGTTGTTGCAGGAGGTGCATGGAGGAGGATTAATGGGACACTTTGGCGTGAAGAAGACGGAGGACGTATTTGCTACACATTTCTTTTGGCCAAAGATGAGACGGGATGTTGAGCGTTTTATTGCTCACTGCACTACATGTCAAAAAGCTAACTCACGACTCAATCCTCATGGTTTATATATGCCTTTGCCTGTACCTAGTGTTCCTTGGGAGGATATATCTATGGACTTTGTTTTAGGTTTACCTCGAACAAAGAAGGGGAGGGATAGCATATTTGTTGTCGTGGATAGATTCTCGAAAATGGCACACTTTATACCATGTCATAAAAGCGATGATGCTGTTAGTGTTGTTGATTTGTTCTTTCGTGAAATTATTCGCTTGCATGGTGTGCCAAATACTATTGTTTCAGATCGTGATACTAAATTTCTTAGCCACTTTTGGAGATGTTTATGGGCTAAGTTGGGGACTAAACTGCTTTTTAGTACTACTTGTCACCCCCAAACTGATGGACAAACTGAAGTCGTCAATAGAACGTAGTCTACTATGCTTAGGGCTGTTTTGAAGAATAATAAGAAAATGTGGGAGGAATGCTTGCCTCATATTGAATTTGCTTATAATCGTTCATTGCATTCTACTACTAAGATGTGCCCTTTTGAAGTTGTGTATGGTTTCCTACCTCGTGCACCTATTGATTTGTTGGCTCTTCAATCCTCGGAGAAGGTTAATTTTGATGCTAAACAACGTGCTGAATTTATTTTAAAAATGCATGAGTTAACTAAGGAAAACATTGAGCGTATGAATGCTAAATATAAGCTTGCTGGAGATAAGGGTAGAAAACATGTTGTGTTTGCACCTGGAGATCTTGTTTGGTTACATTTGCGCAAGGATAGATTTCCTGATTTGCGCAAATCAAAGTTAATGCCACATGCTGATGGTCCCTTTAAGGTGTTAGAGAAAATAAATGATATTGCATATAAACTTGAGCTGCCTGCAGATTTTGGGGTTAGTCCCACTTTTAACATTGCAGATTTGAAGCCTTATTTGGGTGAGGAAGATGAACTTCCGTCGAGGACGACTTCATTTCAAGAAGGAGAGGATGATGAGGACATCAATACAAATGTTACACCCACAGCCCCTGCTGCAATACATACTGGACCAATTACTAGAGCTCGTGCACGCCAACTAAATTACCAGGTACTTTCGTTTCTTGGTAATGATTCTAATGTTCATGAGAATATGATGCTGCCTAAATTGGATACATTTGTTTTGCTTACAAATGAAGGGCCTAGCTTGGTGAAGGATGAACCTTGGAGCAAGAACAAGCATGGAGATGATGGCATGCGCAAGGGGAACAAGAACGGAGTTACAAGTGATGATTTCAGGACTTTGAAGCCACCATAATGGGTGCATGGAGCCTTGGACGAAATATACAAGATGCCACTTCATAAATTTCGTCCCGAGGCTATTTTAGGTGCTGCGTCACCTTATTATTGGGCCAGGCCCATGTAATTTCGAAATACATAAGTATAGGCTATTT
The DNA here is from genome assembly GCF_002162155.2 of Triticum dicoccoides. NCBI lineage: Eukaryota > Viridiplantae > Streptophyta > Magnoliopsida > Poales > Poaceae > Triticum > Triticum dicoccoides. The sequence continues at coordinate 65,367 of NW_021268537.1, forward strand.
TTAGAGTCCGTATGTGTGGGGAAACAAGAGATAGGGTTGATTTCGGACCCCTCCACCAAGGGCCACGAAATTCCCCCCCTCTTCCTCCATATATACAGCCCTTAGGGCATCGTTTAGACTTTGGGTTTTGTTTAGATTAAAAGTTCGCCATAGCTGCAACTTCGCGTACTTCGTTTGTGTTCAACGACCAGACAAAGGCGTCACAGAACCCCACCTTGATCAATAAAGCTTTCATCTTATATTCGCAATATCCAGATTGCAATCTCAGTTTCTTGCTTGTTCTTCGTTTGCTCGGAGGAAATAGACCCTCGTGGTCAGGTTGATCGTGCTCCGGCGTGGTCAATAACCTCTCGGAGTTGGTTTAGCGATTGCTAAGGCGCGACGTCCTCGCACGTTCGTAGTCGGATCGTCAAAGTCGACTGCCACCAAAGCGATATCCATCATCTCATCGAAAGACGGGACACCTTTACCTCTATCACATCACGTATGTGTGTTGATTGTAGAGGCATTAATAATATTACTATTCGTTATCGTCATCCTATTCCTAGGCTCGATGATATGCTTGATGAATTGAGTGGCTCTACAATATTCTCCAAAGTTGATTTGCGTAGTGGATACCATCAAATTCGTATGAAATTGGGAGATGAATGGAAAACAACATTTAAAACTAAGTTTGGATTATATGAGTGGTTAGTCATGCCTTTTGGGTTAACTAATGCACCTAGTACTTTCATGAGATTAATGAACGAAGTTTTACATGCTTTCATTGGACGATTTGTGGTAGTTTACTTTGATGACATATTGATTTATAGCAGATCTTTGGAAGAACATTTGGAACATTTACGTGCTGTTTTTATTGCTCTACGTGATGCACGTTTGTTTGGTAACCTTGGGAAGTGCACCTTTTGCACCGACCGAGTATCTTTTCTTGGCTATGTTGTTACTCCACAGGGAATTGAAGTTGATAAAGCCAAGATTGAAGCTATTGAGAGTTGGCCGCAGCCCAAAACGGTCACACAAGTGAGGAGTTTTCTTGGCATCGCTGGATTCTATAGGGGTTTTGTGAGAGATTTCAGCACCATTGCTGCACCTCTCAATGAGCTTACAAAGAAAGATGTGCCTTTTCTTTGGGGTACCGCACAGGAAGAAGCCTTCTCGGTATTGAAAGATAAATTGACACATGCTCCTTTACTCCAACTTCCTGATTTTAATAAGACTTTTGAGCTTGAATGTGATGCTAGTGGAATTGGATTAGGCGGTGTGTTATTACAAGATGGCAAACCTGTTGCATACTTTTCTGAAAAATTGAGTGGGCCTAGTCTGAATTATTCTACTTATGATAAAGAATTATATGCTCTTGTTCGGACTTTAGAAACATGGCAACATTATTTATGGCCCAAAGAATTTGTTATACGTTCTGATCATGAATCTTTGAAACATATTAAAAGTCAAGCTAAACTGAATCGTAGACATGCTAAATGGGTTGAATTCATTGAGACTTTTCCTTATGTCATTAAACACAAGAAGGGAAAAGAAAATGTTATTGCTGATGCATTGTCTCGCCGCTATACTATGCTTTCACAACTTGACTTCAAAATATTTGGTTTGGAGACCATCAAAGATCAATATGTGCATGATGCTGATTTTAAAGATGTAATGCAGAATTGTAAAGAAGGAAGAATGTGGAACAAGTTCGTCGTTAACGATGGATTTGTGTTTCGTGCTAACAAGCTATGCATTCCAGCTAGCTCCGTTCGTCTTTTGTTGTTGCAGGAGGCGCATGGAGGAGGATTAATGGGACACTTTGGCGTGAAGAAGACGGAGGACGTACTTGCTACAACATTTCTTTTGGCCAAAGATGAGAAGGGATGTTGAGCGTTTTATTGCTCGCTGCACTTCATGTCAAAAAGCTAAGTCACGACTCAATCCTCATGGTTTATATATGCCTTTGCCTATACCTAGTGTTCCTTGGGAGGATATATCTATGGACTTTGTTTTAGGTTTACCTCGAACACAGAAGGGGAGGGATAGCATATTTGTTGTCGTGGATAGATTCTCGAAAATGGCACACTTTATACCATGTCATAAAAGCGATGATGCTGTTAGTGTTGCTGATTTGTTCTTTCGTGAAATTATTCGCTTGCATGGTGTGCCAAATACTATTGTTTCAGATCATGATACTAAATTTCTTAGCCACTTTTGGAGATGTTTATGGGCTAAGTTGGGGACTAAACTGCTTTTTAGTACTACTTGTCACCCACAAACTGATGGACAAACTGAAGTAGTCAATAGAACGTTGTCTACTATGCTTAGGGCTGTTTTGAAGAATAATAAGAAAATGTGGGAGGAATGCTTGCCTCATATTAAATTTGCTTATAATCGTTCATTGCATTCTACTACTAAGATGTGCCCTTTTGAAGTTGTGTATGGTTTCCTACCTCGTGCACCTATTGATTTGTTGGCTCTTCCATCTTCGGAGAAGGTTAATTTTGATGCTAAACAACATGCTGAATTTATTTTAAAAATGCATGAGTTAACTAAGGAAAACATTGAGCGTATGAATGCTAAATATAAACTTGCTGGAGATAAGGGTAGAAAACATGTTGTGTTTGCACCTAGAGATCTTGTTTGGTTACATTTGCGTAAGGATAGATTTCCTGATTTGCGCAAATCAAAGTTAATGCCACGTGCTGATGGTCCCTTTAAGGTGTTAGAGAGAATAAATGATAATGCATATAAACTTGAGCTGCCTACAGATTTTGGGGTTAGTCCCACTTTTAACATTGTAGATTTGAAGCCTTATTTGGGTGAGGAAGATGAACTTCCGTCGAGGACGACTTCATTTGAAGAAGGGGAGGATGATGAGGACATCAATACAATTGTTACACCCACAGCCCCTGCTGCTATACATACTGGACCAATTACTAGAGCTCGTGCACGCCAACTAAATTACCAGGTACTTTCATTTCTTGGTAATGATTCTAATGTTCATGAGAATATGATGCTGTCTAAATTGGATACATTTGTTTTGCTTACAAATGAAGGGCCTAGCTTGGAGAAGGATGAACATTGGAGCAAGAACAAGCATGAAGATGATGGCATGCACAAGGGGAACAAGAATGGAGTTACAAGTGATGATTTCAGGACTTTGAAGCCACCATAATGGGTGCATGAAGCCTTGGACGAAATATACAAGATGCCACTTCATAAATTTCATCCCGAGGCTATTTTAGGTGCTACGTCACCTTATTATTGGGCCAGGCCCATGTAATTCCGAAATACATAAGTATAGGCTATTTTTAGAGTCCGTACGTGTGGGGAAACAAGAGATAGGGTTGATTTCGGACCCCTCCACCAAGGGCCACGAAATTCCCCCCTCTTCCTCCATATATACATCCCTTAGGGCATCGTTTAGACTTTTTGTTTTGTTTAGATTAAAAGTTTGCCATAGCTGCAACTTCGCATACTTCGTTTGTGTTCAACGACCAGACAAAGGCGTCACAGAACCCCACCTTGATCAATAAACTTTCATCTTATATTTGCAATATCCAGATTGCAATCTCAGTTTCTTGCTTGTTCTTCGTTTGCTCGCAGGAAACAGACCCTCGTGGTGAGGTTGATCGTGCTCCGGCGTGGTCAATAACCTCTCGGAGTTGGTTTAGCAATTGCTAAGGCGCAACGTCCTCGCACGTTCGTAGTCGGATCGTCAAAGTCGACTGCCACCAAAGCGATATCCATCATCTCATCGAAAGACGGGACACCTTTGCCTCTATCATGAGGCCTTCGGGTGTCTTCGGACGCAATTATCCGGATGATCCGGAGGGGGACCCGGATGATCTGGCTGAGCCCGGATGATCCGGACGGCGGTCCGGATGTCCGGCCTGGCTCCTGCAGCCGCTCCGTCTTCTTCTCCTTTCTTCCGTCTTCTCTTCCACGCTTCCCTCACGGACGGTGTAGTCGTTCCTTGGCGCTTGCACTCCTCCTCGTCATTCGTGAAGTTCCGACAATACCTTTGTGTGTGTGAAGTAGATGTCGCACGGGTCACATCCCAAATGTGCTCTTGACATGGTGATGTCCTTAGGATGCTCCGCATCATCCCCTCCCCCTTGGGAAAGATCCGACCTCGGATCAAAAACCAAATCACCATGGGAAAGAGATGGCTTCGCCGTGAAGAAGTGGACGTTCACCAAGTACTCGTCATCTTCAAGCTCGCAATGGGCACTCTCCAATGTCGCACCATCTTGGGATTCCTTCAAAATGATCAAGGACAACAAACACTTGGAAAAACAAATGTGGTTAGCGTTAGTGCAAAACCAAGCATTCAAGAGGTGACTCACCAAACAAGTGTTGTCATCAAGCATAGCGTATGGTTTAACAAAGGATTGTGTCATGACATGTAAGCATATCAATCGAGCACAAGCAAAGTAATCATGGGGACAAGTATGCAAATGTGAGGTAGTGATGCAAATATGTGTGACAGAATAAGCATCTACCTCGAGGTCATAGCAAGAATTCACAAATTTCTCAATAAAAGGTCTATGGTAGGCATAAGAATTATTCACAACACCAAATAAAATGAAGTGTCTAAACACATGGGTCAAGTGCAAGACAATCCAAGCATAACGTGCATAGGGTGTAGTGAATATAGTATGGCACTCAGCACAATAGAAAGAGCAATTGTTCAACATGTGTGAGGCAATCAAGTCAATCATGTGATAAGCAATGGGACATGGCATATGTGAAGAAGTGACATTGTTGCAACCAAACATATGATAGGAGCAAGTAATCCAAGAATTGGATGCAACACAAAAGGTGTATATGTCATGAAGCATGGAAATGTGGCAATCATGGGTGAAAGCAATATCTGGAACATGCGTGCAAATGGTGCAAGCAACACATGAAGTATGATCCACAATATCCAAGCTCAAGAAGGATGTCACCTTGAAAGCGTGTCCTTGTGCATTCTTCACAATGCCTAAGTGGTAGGAAATGCGGTGTAGAAGCGAGTTGTGGTAGAATCTATGAGGCTCACTCTCAAGAGCTTGAATGGTCAACTCACGTGAAGTGGAAGTCGAACGAAGTCCAAGTATCCTACACATGCACACAACAAAACAAAGAACATATGTGCATGGTAGATAAACACATCATCCATCATGATGGTTCTCTTCTCTTGCACACAACCATTAGAAGCACAAGTGCATGAATAATATGATGTAACAATGGTTATATTCATGACGCTAGGTACATGGTGCAAAGAAGTAAGGCGAGCATGCTTCACAAGAATTATGTCAAAATCTCAAATCATATGTGAGAATGCTATGGGGGCAATCTCATGAGCAAGACTATAAGCATTGTTGCACTCAATACATGGCAAGTCATTTAGCATGAGAGAGGCAACACACGGAGATATATGACAAGAAGCAATATGAATCGTGTGCAAAGCATATAGATGGTTGTCACCAACCGCATGAAATGAGCAAGTATGAGTCATTGGTGATGCAACATAAGCAAGCATAGAGTCAAGTCGTGCAAACTAGTGGAGCGAAGATGCAACACACTAGAGTAAATCATGGCAATCATGTCATGTGAGCACATAATAGGCATAGGGAATGCGCATGACATATCGCAAGCACGAACACAAAGCAAGATGAAAGTATCATCATAGGAATGGTGCACAAAAGTAACATGGCAACAACAAGAGATATCTCCACCAAGCTTGCAAATACACATAAAAGTATGAGAGTCAATCATCATGTGTAGAGCAAAGCATGGGTCACAAATGCATGGCAAAGGCATAGGAAAGGGCATATCATGCAAAGTGAACATGGCAATATGGGCATATAATATGTAATGGACAATAACCCATAACCATGTGAGGGACATGTAAAAGAAATGCGCGAAGTGTTTGCGCGAAGAGAGTGGTGGGAAAGACAATCCACGTGATCCCAAGTCATCATTGCTCTCTAGAGCTTGTTTTGTCAACTCATGGGATTGCGAGGTTGACAAGTATTCATGGGTACCTACACAAAAGAGACACAAACCAAAGAAATTGTGCGCGTGGTAAATGTACACATCATCCATCATGATGTGTATGTGCACATGTGAATTAGAACAAGATAAGCATCGCTCAAAGAAATTTGATGCATGGTATATGAACATGTCATCCATCATGAAAGAATAGTTATTATGTATGACATGATAGGGACACAAATTTAGAATGCAAGTATATGGCACATCAATAGCATTTTCATTCAAGGGAAACATATGGTGCACATAATTATTGGGATCATGCAATGGATGGGATGGATCAAAATCTCCTAAGATGTATGAGGAAACTATGGGGGTCTCCTCATGAGAAATATCGGAAACATCACATGGAGAAAATGGATAACATCCAAAACAATGCATATCCGAAGCTAGGTGGTCATGGCATGGCATATGAGATAAATGATGCAAAGGGAACATATCAATATCGTCACAAGAAAAACAAATGCCAATAACCATGGGCTTGTCATCTATGCCATAAGTGCAAATTGGGTTTATTTTAATGGCATATGCATAGTCACTATGAAGAGATTGCAAATAAGACATATGGTGGATCTCATGCATAGCATATGACAAGTCAAGTGGATTATCAAACATGATGTGACCTAAAGAATTGTCACAAGAAATCCTATGTAAAATGGCATCACAACTAATAGACTCCACATGAGAATCACCATATTCATCATAAATGGGCAAATCATCACATGGGGAAATCATACTAGTATGAAGCATGGTACTAGGTGGATCAACATCATGCAAGCAATCAATGTCAAGAATGTCCACTAGTGGGACTAGAGCATCACCGTCACCTATGTTACCTCTGTCATTCCACTCATGTGGTGTAGGTGAGGTGGGAAAGACCAAATGGTGGTCATCTTCATCTTGATGGAACCATGTGGGGGGTGCATCATATTCCACCATGGCCATCGTCTTGTCCAAAGGGAGGACGAAGTCGTTGAGGATCGGCGCGTCGTCATAAATGGGACCTAGCACCAAATGAGAAGACACAATAGAGGTAGAGGTCAAGTTGTTAGAAATGCGAATGGCCTCATGAGACCTATCAACTATCTTGCTCTCACTATGTGGTGGTTCACTACCTCAAAGTAGGTGCACTCAATCTCACATATGATGGAGTCACTCATCTCACTCAAGTGGTGGGGGTTGTGGCTCTCCTCACATGGGAATTGGGGAAACTCATCTTATATGGGACTAGTGGTGAAGTCACTCTCACTCTCAATATGGTGGAACAAGTCACTCAAGTCATCATACGTTGCCGTGGTCGAAGGGAAAATCCCATGCTCAACAATATCATCGTCGTCGCCGTGGATGAAGACCGAAGATGGCACATCATCACTCTCGCCTCCTAAGATGGAAGCATCATCCTTGCTCACCACCTTGTCGGTCGCCTCCAAAGCTTGGTCCTTGAAGATCTCCGTAGTCGTACTCGTCGTCGCACCGTCTTGAAAAATAGTCAAGGTAGACTCGGCACCATCAATGCCACAAAGAGGGATGGCGGTGAAGTCGAACTTGGGAGCATCGTCTTGGAGCTCGTTGGGCTTGGACATCGTGGCGATACTATCCTCATGCTCGTTCTCATGGAGCTTGGTCTCCGCGAAGTGTGCTTGGGGTGGAGAAGCCTTGGCCTTCATGAGTTCTTGTTCCGCCTTGAGAGCACCAATGTAGTAGTCGGCGATGGACTTGTAGTTCTCAAGGAAGTTAGTCTTGGAGATGTCGTTGTTCAATCCCATCATGAAGTGGAACTTCATCGAAATGGGGTCGTCCACGCCGGCTCATCGCAAGGCAATCTTCATCTCCTTGAAGTACTTGTCGATGGACTTGGATCCTTGGATGGTGTTCTCCAATTGGCGTCGAAGTTGTTCCGTGTAGGTTGGAGGCACGAACTCTTGCCACAAAGCTCTCTTCGTCTTGGGCCAACTCATGTCGTAGTACTCCGAAGGTGTGTGAAGCCACCATGTCGAGGCATAGTCGTGGAAGTTTATTGTGGCGCACTTCACATGATCTTCGGGACGAACTTGATGTAGCTTGAGGTAGTCGTCCATCAAACGCTCCCACTCGAGATACTCCTCGGGTTCTTGATTCCCATAGAAAGGAATCTCATTGTCGGTGTTGAGGTCGTAGTAGCTCGTGGAAGTCGCGGACTTGAGCTTGGGGAGCTTCTCTTGAGCGTAGCCTTGAGGTTCTTGTTGGCGAAGATGTCGTATGTCCGTAGTTGAAGATGCCTTGAAGATGCCAAGGGAGATGGAGAAGTCTTTGAGCGGTTGTTGGTGTAGAGCTCTTGACCTTCACGTTCTTGTTGGTGATGATGTCGATGCCGATGTGATCTTGCCGGAGATGGTAGCTCGGAAGCATGTGTTCTTGAGCGTCTTCTCGAAGATGTGGAAGATCGCTTGTAGGACTTGATGATGGCTTTGATCTCCTCCATTTGAGCTTGCATCTTGGCGTCGGAGTTGTTGTTCGTGGCATTGAACTCATCGTTGTTGTTGTAGACCGAAGGTGAAATGCCTTGCCTATCCATCACAAGACTCGAGTAGAGGTGAGTAGGAAATGAGATAAACAATACCAAGTTACCTTTTCCCAAAGTTGAGGATGAATCTCGTTTCACTCAATGTGAGATGAAAGAATAGTGGAATTGGTACCGGACTTGTTCACTCACACCTATCAAGTAAAGCTTATGGTAGAGCTCGGTGAGGATAGTGGCACAAAAATTTGATGCAAAATGTTAGCAAGAGTCAATAATGTTGAAAGAGATTCACAAATTCGCAAGCGAAACAAGTAGACCAATAGCAATATGTGGCACACGGAAACACACACACGAATAGATAAATGGGGTCGTGCAACCAAGGAATGAGCACAAAATGTGAAATCCACGAAAAACGCTCGTGTTACACAACTCAAGAGAGACGCTAGCACGATTGCTGTATAGGCGGATACGACACTTGTCCACAACCTATAAGATGCAAAATGGATAAACTTTCTATCCCAAGTATGCTATATATGTATGGTTCCCGGTGTTTCTCACCCAATGATCCAAGATGATCAAGTATGATACCATATGATATGGGGCTAACCCGGTGCAGGCCAATCTTTCACGTTTGGAGTGGGATCCCTCAAAGAGCACGAAGAACACGGAGAAGAACGGGGAGAAACCACAAGGGGAAACACTCAAGAACAAGTCTAATCACACATCCACTAGACAATCAAACACACGAGATCACAAGGTACATGAACAACAAAGGGAAAGATACAAGGTAAGGTTCATCTCCAAGAGGAGGTCTTGAGGATATCCTAGACGGATCTTCCCATGAGGGGGTCTTGATGATATCCCGTAGGATCTTCTCCTAGATGGAGGTCTTGGCCTCCAATGGAGTAATGGTCTCTCTCTCTCTCTCTCAAGAGTAGAGATAGGTAGGAGCAAATCTCACACACAAATGAGCTATCACTTTGCTAACCCTAAAAATGGGGAGGAGGAGGTCTAATTATAGTCTAGGCCACGAAGGGGTAAGTGAGGGGGCAGAATGGGTACATGGGCCTCGGCCCATAGGTATGCACGCATGCATAGCCCGGATGATCCGGATGGGGGTCCGGATGATCCGGCCATCATCCGGATGATCCGGGAGGGGCCCCGGATGATCCGGCTTCACATGAGGCCTTCGGGTGTCTTCGGACGCAATTATCCGGATGATCCGGAGGGGGGCCCGGATGATCCGGCTGAGCCCGGATGATCCGGACGGCGGTCCGGATGTCCGGCCTGGCTCCTGCAGCTGCTCCGTCTTCTTCTCCTTTCTTCCGTCTTCTCTTCCACGCTTCCCTCGCGGATGGTGTAGTTGTTCCTTGGCGCTTGCACTCCGCCTCGTCATCCGTGAAGTTCCGACAATACCTTTGTGTGTGTGAAGTAGATGTTGCACGTGTCACTTCCCAAATGGGCTCTTGACATGGTGATGTCCATAGGATGCTCCGCATCACTTCTCTTCGTTTGCTCCTTTTGCGAGAGGATCATGGAGGCGGACTCATGGGACATTTTGGATGCGACAAGACTTTCGCCACGCTCTCCAAGAACTACTTTTGGCCCAAGATGTTCCGCGACGTCTCACGCTTCAGCACCCGATGCTCTACATGTCGCAAAGCTAAGTCTAAAGCTCAATCTCATGGTCTTTACATGGCTCTTCCTATTCCTTATCAATCTTGGGAAGACATTAGTATGGATTTTGTACTTGGTTTGCCTAGAACTCAAAGTGGAAAGGATTCCGTATTTGTTGTTGTGGACCGATTTTCTAAGATGGCACATTTCATTCCGTGCAACAAGATAGACGATGCTTCACACGTTGCAAATCTCTTTTGCAGGGAAATCTTGCGCCTCCATGGAGTACCAAAGACAATCGTCTCTGACCGCGATGTCAAGTTCTTGAGTTACTTTTGGAAGACTCTATGCGCCAAGCTCGGAATCAAGCTCTTGTTCTCATACGCATACCATCCTAAAACCGACGGCCAAACGGAGGTGACGAACTGGACACTATCCACTCTACTTCGTGTGTTGATCAAGAAGAACATCAAGGAGTGGGAGGCATGTCTACCCATCGCCGAGTACGCCTACAACCATGCAAGACATTCGACTACCGGCAAGTCCCCCTTCGAGGTCGTCTACGGCTTCAACCCGTTGTCCCCATTGGACATTCTACCTCTACCTCTACAAGAGCGCACCAACATGGATGCGAGTGCACGAGCAAGCTACATCAAGAAGATGCATGAAGATACAAGGAACATCGCCAAGTACATCGGCTAGCGACCAAGCTCAACGTCAACAAACAACCAATGACCTTCAACATAGGTGATCTCGTGTGGCTACACCTTCGCATAGACCGCTTCCCCAACGAACGCAAGTCCAAACTACTACCTCGAGCCGATGGACCATTCAAGGTGCTAGCACGCTACAACGACAACGCCTACAAGATTGAACTCCCACAAGACAAGCACAACATGGGCGACATCTTCAACGTCAAAGACCTCTCACCTTTCCATGGTGATGAAGATTTTGATCTGAGGTCGGATCTTTCCCAAGGGAGGGGAGATGATGCGGAGCATCCTTCCATCATCTCCATGGACATCCAACCCCACGAGGACCCATGACAAGAGCTAGAGCATGTGCTTTGGAAACCGAGGTGAACTCCTTCCTACTAGACTTGCATATGGACACAAATGGAACGTGTCTACTACCTCACCAAAATATGCTATGCCTCCTTAGGTATGAAGAGGAACACCACCAAGGAGCTCTGGAGCATCCCCAAGAAGAAGGAAGACCACCCCAAGGCCGTACGAATCAAGTGGAGTGCAACAGCATCAACACAGGAAGTCCCAGGTGACCCCGTGCGCACGGGCCCCCGAGACCCCGTGCCCACGGGCTACACAGGAAACAGGCGCTGGAGCACCCCGTGCGCACGGGCCTGTACCGTGCCCATGGGACCCCCGTGCGCACGGGCCCAACTTACCCCGTGCGCACGGGCCTCCCAGGATGGCCGGCTGAGATTGCATCTTCGGCTCCCCTTCTTCTCCTTCGACCCCAAGGCTATATATTCCATACCTAGGACCATGTTTAGGGTTAGCAAAGTATTAGATGAGATCTTGGTGAGCTTTGCTCCATTACCTTCCCTCTTTGAGGATCAAGACCCCATAGGGAAGAATCCTTGAGGATTTCAAGACCTCCATTGGGAGAAGACTACCTTCAAGACCCCTCTTCCTTTGGATTTGGGATGAACTTTGCCATTGTATCTTTCCTTTGATTGTGTTTGTGACTTGTGGATCTTGTGTTGTTACTCTAGTGGATGTGTAATCGGGAATTGTTGGAGTGATTACCTCTTGTGTTCATCTTTGTGTCCTTGTTGTTCTTGTGGTTTCTCTCCTTTTCCCCCCTCCAAGTGTGAAAAGGTCCTTCCTAGGGTTCTACCCTACATCATCTTGGTATCATGAGCCACGTTGATTCACATCTTGGAGTCCCTACCTTCCACTTTCTAGCTTGATTTTGTTGTTTTTAGTCCTAATCCGAAAATCCCCACCAAAAATAGCCCCAAAAATTTTTCTTGCAATTTGTTGATCTTGTGAGATTTGGTTGATTTGATCAATGAATTTGATGTTTGGCAAGTGGATCTACCCCTCCACCATCATCCCCAACCTTCCACCGTTTGATTTTGGCCAAAAACTTGGGAATCACCATGAAATCAGATCAGTTCATCCGCTCTCGGGAGACCCCGTGCACACGGGCCATCGGGACCCCGTGCACATGGGACCCCGTGCACACGGGCCTCACTTACCCCGTGCGCACGGGCTATCCAGGAAGTTCCGGCCATTTTTCTGTTTTTCTCATTTTGTTTCACCACCACCTCTCGTGTTCTTCCGCACCATTCCACGTGTTCGTTGAGTGTTCGGTCGCGATTTCTCTTGTGTCCTGAGGTGTTTCGGCTACTTAGGCGCAAGTCGGTATCATCATCGCCACCAATCATCGACTCGGACAACACTTCGGCTTCGACAAGATCATCTTCGACCGTAAGCAAGGACGGTAACCTCGACGACACCTTGTACTCCCTTACCATTAACTTGATAGCTTCGAGCCATTTTGCGTAGCTTACCCATCGAGACTAGCTTGTTGAGTATTGCTGGGCCATGCCTTAGTGCACCATTTAGTGTTCTGTCCATCCCGTGCATTTACTACTTGTTACCTCGTTGTGTGGCTCGTATATCAAGCATCATGGCATAGTTGAAAAAAAAGAGAAAAAGCTTTTAAGCAAAAGAGAAGAGAAGCAAAGAGCTTATAAGCATACGCGCATCATCTTGGTCACCACATACATAAGCATACTTGGGATAGTGAGACGAGTGGATTCACTATTAGGTTGGTGCACTAGCGTATCTAGCCCATTAGTGCAATCGAGCTAGCATCTCTCTAGTATCCGTACGACAAGAGCTTTTCCCGTGATTAGACATCTTCGAGCTCATTCCTTGGTTGTGCGGATCCCATTTATCTTCCGTGTGTGTGTTCCTCGTGTTATCTTGGAGGTTGATCTATTTGTCTTATTTGCCATTTGTGAATCTTCTCAACTTTATCAACATCTTGACTAACACTTGCTTGAATTATTTGTGCCTTTCCTAACCAAGCTCCTCCATAGACCATTTACTTGTAGGTGTGAGAAACAATTCCCGGTACCAATTCCCCTATTGTAACATCACGTGGGATCGTACTTGTTACATCCACAATCTTCGGAAAAGGTAACTTTGGTTTTGTTCTCTCATTTTCCTACTCACCACCACTTTCTTATGATGGATAGGCCAAGTTCCTCTAGAAACCCACTCTTCATGGAGCAAGACGACGACATGTCATCATTCGTCACCAAGAGCCACCTCTTTGGTGCACAACGAGCGCTCCATCAAGAGCAACAAGCAATGAACAACAGCATCGACAACCTCGCCACCGACTTGCGACTCTCCGAGCAACATACACGAGACTACTTCGACAACAAGCTTGATGCGCACAAGCAAGAGAATGATGCAAGAATGGACGAGATCCGCGCCTTGATGTGGAACCGGCATCCTTCCACTTCTTCATCCTCAAGACGGAGCCGCTCAAGTCGACACTCCGACGACACCTTCTCCGACACAAGTACACCGTCATCGACCATTCTTCAACGAGCCGCGCGTCAAGACCGTCATGCATCTCGGAACCCACTACAAGACAAGCATTCACAAGAGCAAGTCGATGAGCAAGTCCCTCGTCCTCAATCAAACCAAGTGGCTTTTGCTCAAGCTCAAGAACGACAACGACTACGGCGCCAAGAAGAAGAACGAGCGCGTCTACACCAAGAGGAACAAGACACCGAGGCTCAACGTCTTCAACAACAACAACGAGAAGCACAAGCTCTTGAGGCGAAACATGCCCTTCAAGAATCAAGTCGAGCCATCGCCTACCGCAATCGCGAACGGCGCAATAAAGAGGAAGCTCTTCGAGAAGAAATCCAAGAGAGGAACTACCAACCACGTGTGCATCGTCAAGCTCCACCTCAACCTCAAGTTCAACAAGAGCAAGTTGATCATGGACTTCCTCCACGACAAGAACGACACAAAGTGGAACAAGTGCTTCAAGACCCTCCTCCATGCCAAGAGCGACATCATGAGGAGCGACCATTCGAGGACTTTCCAAGGAAAGAGCGATATCGCAACCGCTATCAAGATGAAGAGCAACGCTATGGAAAACTCAAGTTCACAATGCCCAAGTTCAATGGAAGCAATGATCCGGAAGAATACCTCTCATGGGCATTGAAGGTCGACAAAATCTTTCGTTTGCACAACTATGAGGAAGAGAAGAAGATCGCAATGGCATCACTTGAGTTCCAAGACTATGTGCTCATATGGTGGGAACAAGTCCTTGAGTGCCGAGAAGCAAGAGATGACCCTCCAATCACCACTTGGGCTCAAATGAAGGATGTCGTGCGAGCATGATTTGTGCCCACCTACTACAACCGCGATCTCTTCAAGAAGCTACAACTCCTCAAGCAAGGAACAAAGAGTGTTGAAGAATACTACAAGGAAATGGAGATAGCCATGATTCAAGCCAATGTCAAAGAAGATGATGAGAAAACAATGGCACGATTCTTTAATGGACTCGATCATCCCATAAAGAAGATGGCCGACTTCCAACCCTACTCCAACCTCATCGAACTAGTGCATGAAGCGACCAAGGCGGAACGTCAAGTGCAAGATGACTTCAAGTACGCCAAGTACTCATCCAAGACATACGACTTCTCCAACAATCAAGCTTCAACAACTCCTCCAACATCTACTTCAACCAAGCCTTCTCCAAGCAACGACGACAAGACAACATACAAGAAAGCTTCGTCAAGTTCAAATCGTCTTCCTCCTACTACAAGCAACTACAAGCTGCATGCTTTTTCCTCCACTCCGACCGATGAGACCGTCAAGACAAGTTCAATCAAGTGCTTCACATGTGGCGGCCGAGGCCACAAGTCTTTCCAATGCACCAACAAGCGCACCATGATCCTCAACGACGATGGCACCTATGACTCAATGAGTGAAGATGACATGGAAGCTCTTGAGCAAGTGGCCATGCACCAGCGCATGAACGAGGATGAAGATGATCAAGTATTTTGTGATGAAGATACGAGCCCCGCTCTCGTTGTCTCCAAGGTCTTGACACTTCAACATCAACAAGAAGAAGACCAACGATGATGAGGACATCAATACCATTGTTACACCCACAGCCCCTACTGCTACATATACGGGACCAATTACTAGAGCTCGCGCACGCCAATTAAATTATCAGGTACTTTCGTTTCTTGGTAATGATTCTAATGTTCATGAGAATATGATGCTGCCTAAATTGGATACATTTGTTTTGCTTACAAATGAAGGGCCTAGCTTGGAGAAGGATGAACATTGGAGCAAGAACAAGCATGGAGATGATGCCATGCGCAAGGGGAACAAGAACGGAGTTACAAGTGATGATTTCAGGACTTTGAAGCCACCATAATGGGTGCATGAAGCCTTGGACGAAATATACAAGATGCCACTTCATAAATTTCGTCCCGAGGCTATTATAGGTGCTGCGTCACCTTTTTATTGGGCCAGGCCCATGTAATTTCGAAATATATAGGTATAGGCTATTTTTAGAGTCCGTATGTGTGGGGAAACAAGAGATAGGGTTGATTTCGGACCCCTCCACCAAGGGCCACGAAATTCCCCCTCTCTTCCTCCATATATACAGCCCTTAGGGCACCGTTTAGACTTTGGGTTTTGTTTAGATTAAAAGTTCGCCATAGCTGCAACTTCGCGTACTTCGTTTGTGTTCAACGACCAGACAAAGGCGTCACAGAACCCCACCTTGATCAATAAAGCTTTCATCTTATATTCGCAATATCTAGATTGCAATCTCAGTTTCTTGCTTGTTCTTCGTTTGCTCGCAGGAAACAGACCCTCGTGGTCAGGTTGATCGTGCTCCGGCGTGGTCAATAACCTCTCGAAGTTGGTTTAGCGATTGCTAAGGCGCGACGTCCTCGCACGTTCGTAGTCGGATCGTCAAAGTCGGCTACCACCAAAGCGATATCCATCATCTCATCAAAAGACGGGACACCTTTGCCTCTATCAAGTGGTATCAGATTTCCAGGTTGCTCGGTGAGATTTTACAGTTTTTCGTAGTTTAGATCGAGTCTGTTCTTCATACCTATAGTCCACGAAAAAGCCAAAAAAAATTTAGGGTTTGTTCATCCCATCCGAACCAATCTGAGCCTTGCATTATCTTTTCTGTATTTGCTTTGTTGAATTTGCGGTTGCATCGTCGTGTCCAGTTGCTGGTCTTAGCGTCTAGTCTTTTAGAGTTTCGAGTTCTGTTCACAGGTTGTCACGTCGCCGCTGCCATATATCACCACCGCATCATCATCGTCGTTGTTGCCATATACCACCACCACATTATTCACCGCCAATCCGAATCCATATACGCCACCACATATCCGCCGCCATCACGCCAATCCGAGTTCACCTGCAACATATATCCGCCACCTGTCCGTGTTCCACCAGATTCATCTCCGCCACCAGTCCGAGTTCCACCAGATTCATCTCCGCCACCAGTTCTAGTCCGAGTCCAGTAATTGTTGCATTGTTCTCGATTTCCAGATCACGCGATACTCCGAGTCGTGACAGAGAAGGACACCTTTACCTCTATCACATCACGTATGTGTGTTGATTGTAGAGGCATTAATAATATTACTATTTGTTATCGTCATCCTATTCCTAGGCTCGATGATATGCTTGATGAATTGAGTGGCTCTACAATATTCTCCAAAGTTGATTTGCGTAGTGGATACCATCAAATTCGTATGAAATTGGGAGATGAATGGAAAACAGCATTTAAAACTAAGTTTGGATTATATGAGTGGTTAGTCATGCCTTTTGGGTTAACTAATGCACCTAGTACTTTCATGAGATTAATGAACGAAGTTTTACGTGCTTTCATTGGACGATTTGTGGTAGTTTACTTTGATGACATATTGATTTATAGCAGATCTTTGGAAGAACATTTGGAACATTTACGTGCTGTTTTTATTGCTCTACGTGATGCACATTTGTTTGGTAACCTTGGGAAGTGCACCTTTTGCATCGACCGAGTATCTTTTCTTGGCTATGTTGTTACTCCACAGGGAATTGAAGTTGATAAAGCCAAGATTGAAGCTATTGAGAGTTGGCCGCAGCCCAAAACGGTCACACAAGTGAGGAGTTTTCTTGGCCTCGCTGGATTCTATAGGCGTTTTGTGAGAGATTTCAGCACCATTGCTGCACCTCTCAATGAGCTTACAAAGAAAGATGTGCCTTTTCTTTGGGGTACCGCACAGGAAGAAGCCTTCTCGGTATTGAAAGATAAGTTGACACATGCTCCTTTACTCCAACTTCCTGATTTTAATAAGACTTTTGAGCTTGAATGTGATGCTAGTGGAATTGGATTAGGCGGTGTGTTATTACAAGATGGCAAACCTGTTGCATACTTTTCTGAAAAATTGAGTGGGCCTGTTCTGAATTATTCTACTTATGATAAAGAATTATATGCTCTTGTTCGGACTTTAGGAACATGGCAACATTATTTATGGCCCAAAGAATTTGTTATACATTCTGATCATGAATCTTTGAAACATATTAAAAGTCAAGCTAAACTGAATCGTAGACATGCTAAATGGGTTGAATTCATTGAGACTTTTCCTTATGTCATTAAACACAAGAAGGGAAAAGAAAATGTTATTGCTGATGCATTGTCTCGCCGCTATACTATGCTTTCACAACTTGACTTCAAAATATTTGGTTTGGAGACCATCAAAGATCAATATGTGCATGATGTTGATTTTAAAGATGTAATGTAGAATTGTAAAGAAGGAAGAATGTGGAACAAGTTCGTCGTTAACGATGGATTTGTGTTTCGTGCTAACAAGCTATGCATTCCAGCTAGCTCCGTTCGTCTTTTGTTGTTGCAGGAGGCGCATGGAGGAGGATTAATGGGACACTTTGGCGTGAAGAAGACGGAGGACGTACTTGCTACACATTTCTTTTGGCCAAAGATGAGACGGGATGTTGAGCGTTTTATTGCTCGCTGCACTTCATGTCAAAAAGCTAAGTCACGACTCAATCCTCATGGTTTATATATGCCTTTGCCTGTACCTAGTGTTCCTTGGGAGGATATATCTATGGACTTTGTTTTAGGTTTACCTCGAACACAGAAGGGGAGGGATGGCATATTTGTTGTCGTGGATAGATTCTCGAAAATGGCACACTTTATACCATGTCATAAAAGCGATGATGCTGTTAGTGTTGCTGATTTGTTCTTTCGTGAAATTATTCGCTTGCATGGTGTGCCAAATACTATAGTTTCAGATCGTGATACTAAATTTCTTAGCCACTTTTGGAGATGTTTATGGGCTAAGTTAGGGACTAAACTGCTTTTTAGTACTACTTGTCACCCACAAACTGATGGACAAACTGAAGTAGTCAATAGAACGTTGTCTACTATGCTTAGGGCTGTTTTGAAGAATAATAAGAAAATGTGGGAGGAATGCTTGCCTCATATTGAATTTGCTTATAATCGTTCATTGCATTCTACTACTAAGATGTGCCCTTTTGAAGTTGTGTATGGTTTCCTACCTCGTGCACCTATTGATTTGTTGGCTCTTCCATCTTCGGAGAAGGTTAATTTTGATGCTAAACAATGTGCTGAATTTATTTTAAAAATGCATGAGTTAACTAACGAAAACATTGAGCGTATGAATGCTAAATATAAACTTGCTGGAGATAAGGGTAGAAAACATGTTGTGTTTGCACCTAGAGATCTTGTTTGGTTACATTTGCGTAAGGATAGATTTCCTGATTTGCGCAAATCAAAGTTAATGCCACGTGCTGATGGTCCCATTAAGGTGTTAGAGAAAATAAATGATAATGCATATAAACTTGAGCTGCCTGCAGATTTTGGGGTTAGTCCCACTTTTAACATTGCAGATTTGAAGCCTTATTTGGTTGAGGAAGATGAACTTCCATCGAGGACGACTTCATTTCAAGAAGGGGAGGATGATGAGGACATCAATACAATTGTTACACCCACAGCCCCTGCTGCTATACATACTGGACCAATTACTAGAGCTCGTGCACGCCAACTAAATTACCAGGTACTTTCGTTTCTTGGTAATGATTCTAATGTTCATGAGAATATGATGCTACCTAAATTGGATACATTTGTTTTGCTTACAAATGAAGGGCCTAGCTTGGAGAAGGATGAACATTGGAGCAAGAACAAGCATGGAGATGATGGCATGCGCAAGGGGAACAAGAACGGAGTTACAAGTGATGATTTCAGGACTTTGAAGCCACCATAATGGGTGCATGAAGCCTTGGACGAAATATACAAGATGCCACTTCATAAATTTCGTCCCGAGGCTATTTTAGGTGCTGCGTCACCTTATTATTGGGCCAGGCCCATGTAATTTCGAAATACATAAGTATAGGCTATTTTTAGAGTCCGTATGTGTGGGGAAACAAGAGATAGGGTTGATTTCAGACCCCTCCACCAAGGGCCACGAAATTCCCCCCTCTTCCTCCATATATACAGCCCTTAGGGCATCGTTTAGACTTTGGGTTTTGTTTAGATTAAAAGTTCGCCATAGCAGCAACTTCGCGTACTTCCTTTGTGTTCAACGACCAGACAAAGGCGTCACAGAACCCCACCTTGATCAATAAAGCTTTCATCTTATATTCGCAATATCCAGATTGCAATCTCAGTTTCTTGCTTGTTCTTCGTTTGCTCGCAGGAAACAGACCCTCGTGGTCAGGTTGATCGTGCTCCGGCGTGGTCAATAACCTCTCGGAGTTGGTTTAGCGATTGCTAAGGCGCAACGTCCTCGCACGTTCGTAGTCGGATCGTCAAAGTCGACTGCCACCAAAGCGATATCCATCATCTCATCGAAAGACGGGACACCTTTGCCTCTATCATGAGGCCTTCGAGTGTCTTCGGACGCAATTATCCGGATGATCCGGAGGGGGACCCGGATGATCCGGACGGCGGTCCGGATGTCCGGCCTAGCTCCTGCAGCCGCTCCGTCTTCTTCTCCTTTCTTCCGTCTTCTCTTCCACGCTTCCCTCACGGACGGTGTAGTCGTTCCTTGGCGCTTGCACTCCTCCTCGTCATCCGTGAAGTTCCGACAATACCTTTGTGTGTGTGAAGTAGATGTCGCACGTGTCACTTCCCAAATGTGCTCTTGACATGGTGATGTCTGTAGGATGCTCCGCATCATCCCCTCCCCCTTGGGAAAGATCCGACCTCGGATCAAAAACCAAATCACCATGGGAAAGAGATGGCTTCACCGTGAAGAAGTGGATGTTCACCAAGTACTCGTCATCTTCAAGCTCGCAATGGGCACTCTCCAATGTCGCACCATCTTGGGATTCCTTCAAAATGATCAAGGACAACAAACACTTGGAAAAACAAATGTGGTTAGCGTTAGAGCAAAACCAAGCATTCAAGAGGTGACTCACCAAACAAGTGTTGTCATCAAGCATAGCGTATGGTTTAACAAAGGATTGTGTCATGACATGTAAGCATATCAATCGAGCACAAGCAAAGTAATCATGGGGACAAGTATGCAAATGTGAGGTAGTGATGCAAATATGTGTGAGAAGAGAATAAGCATCTACCTCGAGGTCATAGCAAGCATTCACAAATTTCTCAATAAAAGGTCTATGGTAGGCATAAGAATTATTCACAACACCAAATAAAATGAAGTGTCTAAACACATGGGTCAAGTGCAAGACAATCCAAGCATAACGTGCATAGGGTGTAGTGAATATAGTATGGCACTCAGCACAATAGAAAGAGCAATTGTTCAACATGTGTGAGGCAATCAAGTCAATCATGTGATAAGCAATGGGACATGGCATATGTGAAGAAGTGACATTGTTGCAACCAAACATATGATAGGAGCAAGTAATCCAAGAATTGGATGCAACACAAAAGGTGTATATGTCATGAAGCATGGAAATGTGGCAATCATGGGTGAAAGCAATATCTGGAACATGCGTGCAAATGGTGCAAGCAACACATGAAGTATGATCCACAATATCCAAGCTCAAGAAGGATGTCACCTTGAAAGCGTGTCCTTGTGCATTCTTCACAATGCCTAAGTGGTAGGAAATGCGGTGTAGAAGCGAGTTGTGGTAGAATCTATGAGGCTCACTCTCAAGAGCTTGAATGGTCAACTCACGTGAAGTGGAAGTCGAACGAAGTCCAAGTATCCTACACATGCACACAACAAAACAAAGAACATATGTGCATGGTAGATAAACACATCATCCATCATGATGGTTCTCTTCTCTTGCACACAACCATTAGAAGCACAAGTGCATGAATAATATGATGTAACAATGGTTATATTCATGACGCTAGGTACATGGTGCAAAGAAGTAAGGCGAGCATGCTTCACAAGAATTATGTCAAAATCTCAAATCATATGTGAGAATGCTATGGGGGCAATCTCATGAGCAAGACTATAAGCATTGTTGCACTCAATACATGGCAAGTCATTTAGCATGAGAGAGGCAACACACGGAGATATATGACAAGAAGCAATATGAATCGTGTGCAAAGCATATAGATGGTTGTCACCAACCGCATGAAATGAGCAAGTATGAGTCATTGGTGATGCAACATAAGCAAGCATAGAGTCAAGTCGTGCAAACTAGTGGAGCGAAGATGCAACACACTAGAGTAAATCATGGCAATCATGTCATGTGAGCACATAATAGGCATAGGGAATGCGCATGACATATCGCAAGCACGAACACAAAGCAAGATGAAAGTATCATCATAGGAATGGTGCACAAAAGTAACATGGCAACAACAAGAGATATCTCCACCAAGCTTGCAAATACACATAAAAGTATGAGAGTCAATCATCATGTGTAGAGCAAAGCATGGGTCACAAATGCATGGCAAAGGCATAGGAAAGGGCATATCATGCAAAGTGAACATGGCAATATGGGCATATAATATGTAATGGACAATAACCCATAACCATGTGAGGGACATGTAAAAGAAATGCGCGAAGTGTTTGCGCGAAGAGAGTGGTGGGAAAGACAATCCACGTGATCCCAAGTCATCATTGCTCTCTAGAGCTTGTTTTGTCAACTCATGGGATTGCGAGGTTGACAAGTATTCATGGGTACCTACACAAAAGAGACACAAACCAAAGAAATTGTGCGCGTGGTAAATGTACACATCATCCATCATGATGTGTATGTGCACGTGTGAATTAGAACAAGATAAGCATCGCTCAAAGAAATTTGATGCATGGTATATGAACATGTCATCCATCATGAAAGAATAGTTATTATGTATGACATGATAGGGACACAAATTTAGAATGCAAGTATATGGCACATCAATAGCATTTTCATTCAAGGGAAACATATGGTGCACATAATTATTGGGATCATGCAATGGATGGGATGGATCAAAATCTCCTAAGATGTATGAGGAAACTATGGGGGTCTCCTCATGAGAAATATCGGAAACATCACATGGAGAAAATGGATAACATCCAAAACAATGCATATCCGAAGCTAGGTGGTCATGGCATGGCATATGAGATAAATGATGCAAAGGGAACATATCAATATCGTCACAAGAAAAACAAATGCCAATAACCATGGGCTTGTCATCTATGCCATAATTGCAAATTGGGTTTATTTTAATGGCATATGCATAGTCACTATGAAGAGATTGCAAATAAGACATATGGTGGATCTCATGCATAGCATATGACAAGTCAAGTGGATTATCAAACATGATGTGACCTAAAGAATTGTCACAAGAAATCCTATGTAAAATGGCATCACAACTAATAGACTCCACATGAGAATCACCATATTCATCATAAATGGGCAAATCATCACATGGGGAAATCATACTAGTATGAAGCATGGTACTAGGTGGATCAACATCATGCAAGCAATCAATGTCAAGAATGTCCACTAGTGGGACTAGAGCATCACCGTCACCTATGTTACCTTTGTCATTCCACTCATGTGGTGTAGGTGAGGTGGGAAAGACCAAATGGTGGTCATCTTCATCTTGATGGAACCATGTGGGGGGTGCATCATATTCCACCATGGCCATCGTCTTGTCCAAAGGGAGGACGAAGTCGTTGAGGATCGGCGCGTCGTCATAAATGGGACCTAGCACCAAATGAGAAGACACAATAGAGGTAGAGGTCAAGTTGTTAGAAATGCGAATGGCCTCATGAGACCTATCAACTATCTTACTCTCACTATGTGGTGGTTCACTCAGTCCCTCAAAGTAGGTGCACTCAATCTCACATATGGTGGAGTCACTCATCTCACTCAAGTGGTGGGGGTTGTGGCTCTCCTCACATGGGAATTGGGGAAACTCATCATATATGGGACTAGTGGTGAAGTCACTCTCACTCTCAATATGGTGGAACAAGTCACTCAAGTCATCATACGTTGCCGTGGTCGAAGGGAAAATCCCATGCTCAACAATATCATCGTCGTCGCCGTGGATGAAGGCCGAAGATGGCACATCATCACTCTCGCCTCCTAAGATGGAAGCATCATCCTTGCTCACCACCTTGTCGGTCGCCTCCAAAGCTTGGTCCTTGAAGGTATCCGTACTCGTACTCGTCGTCGCACCGTCTTGAAAAAGAGTCAAGGTAGACTCGGCACCATCAATGCCACAAAGAGGGATGGCGGTGAAGTCGAACTTGGGAGCATCGTCTTGGAGCTCGTTGGGCTTGGACATCGTGGCGATACTATCCTCATGCTCGTTCTCATGGAGCTTGGTCTCCGCGAAGTGTGCTTGGGGTGGAGAAGCCTTGGCCTTCATGAGTTCTTGTTCCGCCTTGAGAGCACCAATGTAGTAGTCGGCGATGGACTTGTAGTTCTCGAGGAAGTTAGTCTTGGAGATGTCGTTGTTCAATCCCATCATGAAGTGGAACTTCATCGAAATGGGGTCGTCCACGCCGGCTCGTCGCAAGGCAATCTTCATCTCCTTGAAGTACTTGTCGATGGACTTGGATCCTTGGATGGTGTTCTCCAATTGGCGTCGAAGTTGTTCCGTGTAGGTTGGAGGCACGAACTCTTATCACAAAGCTCTCTTCGTCTTGGGCCAACTCATGTCGTAGTACTCCGAAGGTGTGTGAAGCCACCATGTCGAGGCATAGTCGTGGAAGTTTATTGTGGCGCACTTCACATGATCTTCGGGATGAACTTGATGTAGCTTGAGGTAGTCGTCCATCAAACGCTCCCACTCGAGATACTCCTCGGGTTCTTGATTCCCATAGAAAGGAATCTCATTGTCGGTGTTGAGGTCGTAGTAGCTCGTGGAAGTCGCGGACTTGAGCTTGGGGAGCTTCTCTTGAGCGTAGCCTTGAGGTTCTTGTTGGCGAAGATGTCGTATGTCCGTAGTTGAAGATGCCTTGAAGATGCCAAGGGAGATGGAGAAGTCTTTGAGCGGTTGTTGGTGTAGAGCTCTTGACCTTCACGTTCTTGTTGGTGATGATGTCGATGCCGATGTGATCTTGCCGGAGATGGTAGCTCGGAAGCATGTGTTCTTGAGCGTCTTCTCGAAGATGTGGAAGATC
The DNA here is from genome assembly GCF_002162155.2 of Triticum dicoccoides. NCBI lineage: Eukaryota > Viridiplantae > Streptophyta > Magnoliopsida > Poales > Poaceae > Triticum > Triticum dicoccoides. Next base: position 90,110 of record NW_021268537.1, read on the forward strand.
GCTTGTAGGACTTGATGATGGCTTTGATCTCCTCCATTTGAGCTTGCATCTTGGCGTCGGAGTTGTTGTTCGTGGCATTGAACTCATCGTTGTTGTTGTAGACCGAAGGTGAAATGCCTTGCCTATCCATCACAAGACTCGAGTAGAGGTGAGTAGGAAATGAGATAAACAATACCAAGTTACCTTTTCCCAAAGTTGAGGATGAATCTCGTTTCACTCAATGTGAGATGAAAGAATAGTGGAATTGGTACCGGACTTGTTCACTCACACCTATCAAGTAAAGCTTATGGTAGAGCTCGGTGAGGATAGTGGCACAAAAATTTGATGCAAAATGTTAGCAAGAGTCAATAATGTTGAAAGAGATTCACAAATTCGCAAGCGAAACAAGTAGACCAATAGCAATATGTGGCACACGGAAACACACACACGAATAGATAAATGGGGTCGTGCAACCAAGGAATGAGCACAAAATGTGAAATCCACGAAAAACGCTCGTGTTACACAACTCAAGAGAGACGCTAGCACGATTGCTGTATAGGCGGATACGACACTTGTCCACAACCTATAAGATGCAAAATGGATAAACTTTCTATCCCAAGTATGCTATATATGTATGGTTCCCGGTGTTTCTCACCCAATGATCCAAGATGATCAAGTATGATACCATATGATATGGGGCTAACCCGGTGCAGGCCAATCTTTCACGTTTGGAGTGGGATCCCTCAAAGAGCACGAAGAACACGGAGAAGAACGGGGAGAAACCACAAGGGGAAACACTCAAGAACAAGTCTAATCACACATCCACTAGACAATCAAACACACGAGATCACAAGGTACATGAACAACAAAGGGAAAGATACAAGGTAAGGTTCATCTCCAAGAGGAGGTCTTGAGGATATCCTAGACGGATCTTCCCATGAGGGGGTCTTGATGATATCCCGTAGGATCTTCTCCTAGATGGAGGTCTTGGCCTCCAATGGAGTAATGGTCTCTCTCTCTCTCTCTCAAGAGTAGAGATAGGTAGGAGCAAATCTCACACACAAATGAGCTATCACTTTGCTAACCCTAAAAATGGGGAGGAGGAGGTCTAATTATAGTCTAGGCCACGAAGGGGTAAGTGAGGGGGCAGAATGGGTACATGGGCCTCGGCCCATAGGTATGCACGCATGCATAGCCCGGATGATCCGGATGGGGGTCCGGATGATCCGGCCATCATCCGGATGATCCGGGAGGGGCCCCGGATGATCCGGCTTCACATGAGGCCTTCGGGTGTCTTCGGACGCAATTATCCGGATGATCCGGAGGGGGGCCCGGATGATCCGGCTGAGCCCGGATGATCCGGACGGCAGTCCGGATGTCCGGCCTGGCTCCTGCAGCTGCTCCTTCTTCTTCTCCTTTCTTCCTTCTTCTCTTCCACGCTTCCCTCGCGGATGGTGTAGTCATTCCTTGGCGCTTGCACTCCGCCTCGTCATCCGTGAAGTTCCGACAATACCTTTGTGTGTGTGAAGTAGATGTTGCACGTGTCACTTCCCGAATGGGCTCTTGACATGGTGATGTCCATAGGATGCTCCGCATCACTTCTCTTCGTTTGCTCCTTTTGCGAGAGGCTCATGGAGGCGGACTCATGGGACATTTTGGATGCGACAAGACTTTCGCCACGCTCTCCAAGAACTACTTTTGGCCCAAGATGTTCCGCGACGTCTCACGCTTCAGCACTCGATGCTCTACATGTCACAAAGCTAAGTCTAAAGCTCAATCTCATGGTCTTTACATGGCTCTTCCTATTCCTTATCAACCTTGGGAAGACATTAGTATGGATTTTGTACTTGGTTTGCCTAGAACTCAAAGTGGAAAGGATTCCGTATTTGTTGTTGTGGACCGATTTTCTAAGATGGCACATTTCATTCCGTGCAACAAGATAGACGATGCTTCACACGTTGCAAATCTCTTTTGCAGGGAAATCTTGCGCCTCCATGGAGTACCAAAGACAATCGTCTCTGACCGTGATGTCAAGTTCTTGAGTTACTTTTGGAAGACTCTATGCGCCAAGCTCGGAATCAAGCTCTTGTTCTCATACGCATACCATCCTAAAACCGACGGCCTAACGGAGGTGACGAACTGGACACTATCCACTCTACTTCGTGTGTTGATCAAGAAGAACATCAAGGAGTGGGAGGCATGTCTACCCATCGCCGAGTACGCCTACAACCATGCAAGACATTCGACTACCGGCAAGTCCCCCTTCGAGGTCGTCTACGGCTTCAACCCGTTGTCCCCATTGGACATTCTACCTCTACCTCTACAAGAGCGCACCAACATGGATGCGAGTGCACGAGCAAGCTACATCAAGAAGATGCATGAAGATACAAGGAACATCATCGAGCGCCAAGTACATCGGCTAGCGACCAAGCTCAACGTCAACAAACAACCAATGACCTTCAACATAGGTGATCTCGTGTGGCTACACCTTCGCATAGACCGCTTCCCCAACGAACGCAAGTCCAAACTACTACCTCGAGCCGATGGACCATTCAAGGTGCTAGCACGCTACAACGACAATGCCTACAAGATTGAACTCCCACAAGACAAGCACAACATGGGCGACATCTTCAACGTCAAAGACCTCTCACCTTTCCATGGTGATGAAGATTTTGATCTGAGGTCGGATCTTTCCCAAGGGAGGGGAGATGATGCGGAGCATCCTTCCATCATCCCCATGGACATCCAACCCCACGAGGACCCATGACAAGAGCTAGAGCATGTGCTTTGGAAACCGAGGTGAACTCCTTCCTACTAGACTTGCATATGGACACAAATGGAACGTGTCTACTACCTCACCAAAATATGCTATGCCTCCTTAGGTATGAAGAGGAACACCACCAAGGAGCTCTGGAGCATCCCCAAGAAGAAGGAAGACCACCCCAAGGCCGTACGAATCAAGAGGAGTGCAACAGCATCAACACAGGAAGTCCTAGGTGACCCCGTGCGCACGGGCCCCCGAGACCCCGTGCCCACGGGCTACACAGGAAACAGGCGTTGGAGCACTCCGTGCGCACGGGCCTGTACCGTGCCCATGGGACCCCCGTGCGCACGGGCCCAACTTACCCCGTGCGCACGGGCCTCCCAGGATGGCCGGCTGAGATTGCATCTTCGGCTCCCCTTCTTCTCCTTCGACCCCAAGGCTATATATTCCATACCTAGGACCATGTTTAGGGTTAGCAAAGTATTAGATGAGATCTTGGTGAGCTTTGCTCCATTACCTTCCCTCTTTGAGGATCAAGACCCCATAGGGAAGAATCCTTGAGGATTTCAAGACCTCCATTGGGAGAAGACTACCTTCAAGACCCCTCTTCCTTTGGATTTGGGATGAACTTTGCCATTGTATCTTTCCTTTGATTGTGTTTCTGACTTGTGGATCTTGTGTTGTTACTCTAGTGGATGTGTAATCGGGAATTGTTGGAGTGATTACCTCTTGTGTTCATCTTTGTGTCCTTGTTGTTCTTGTGGTTTCTCTCCTTTTCCCCCCTCCAAGTGTGAAAAGGTCCTTCCTAGGGTTCTACCCTACATCATCTTGGTATCATGAGCCACGTTGATTCACATCTTGGAGTCCCTACCTTCCACTTTCTAGCTTGATTTTGTTGTTTTTAGTCCTAATCCGAAAATCCCCACCAAAAATAGCCCCAAAAATTTTTCTTGCAATTTGTTGATCTTGTGAGATTTGGTTGATTTGATCAATGAATTTGATGTTTGGCAAGTGGATCTACCCCTCCACCATCATCCCCAACCTTCCACCGTTTGATTTTGGCCAAAAACTTGGGAATCACCATGAAATCAGATCAGTTCATCCGGTCTCGGGAGACCCCGTGCACACGGGCCATCGGGACCCCGTGCACATGGGACCCCATGCACACGGGCCTCACTTACGCCGTGCGCACGGGCTATCCAGGAAGTTCCGGCCATTTTTCTGTTTTTCTCATTTTGTTTCACCACCACCTCTCGTGTTCTTCCGCACCATTCCACGTGTTTGTTGAGTGTTCAGTCGCGATTTCTCTTGTGTCCTGAGGTGTTTCGGCTACTTAGGCGCAAGTCGGTATCATCATCGCCACCAATCATCGACTCGGACAACACTTCGGCTTCGACAAGATCATCTTCGACCGTAAGCAAGGACGGTAACCTCGACGACATCTTGTACTCCCTTGCCATTAACTTGATAGCTTCGAGCCATTTTGCGTAGCTTACCCATCGAGACTAGCTTGTTGAGTATTGCCGGGCCACGCCTTAGTGCACCATTTAGTGTTCCGTCCATCCCGTGCATTTACTACTTGTTACCTCGTTGTGTGGCTCGTATATCAAGCATCATGGCATAGTTGAAAAAAAAAGAGAAAAAGCTTTTAAGCAAAAGAGAAGAGAAGCAAAGAGCTTATAAGCATACGCGCATCATCTTGGTCACCACATACATAAGCATACTTGGGATAGTGAGACGAGTGGATTCACTATTAGGTTGGTGCACTAGCGTATCTAGCCCATTAGTGCAATCGAGCTAGCATCTCTCTAGTATCCGTACGACAAGAGCTTTTCCCGTGATTAGACATCTTCGAGCTCATTCCTTGGTTGTGCGGATCCCATTTATCTTCTGTGTGTGTGTTCCTCGTGTTATCTTGGAGGTTGATCTATTTGTCTTATTTGCCATTTGTGAATCTTCTCAACTTTATCAACATCTTGACTAACACTTGCTTGAATTATTTGTGCCTTTCCTAACCAAGCTCCTTCATAGACCATTTACTTGTAGGTGTGAGAAACAATTCCCGGTACGAATTCCCCTATTGTAACATCACGTGGGATCGTACTTGTTACATCCACAATCTTCGGAAAAGGTAACTTTGGTTTTGTTCTCTCATTTTCCTACTCACCACCACTTTCTTATGATGGATAGGCCAAGTTCCTCTAGAAACCCACTCTTCATGGAGCAAGACGACGACATGTCATCATTCGTCACCAAGAGCCACATCTTTGGTGCACAACGAGCGCTCCATCAAGAGCAACAAGCAATGAACGACCGCATCGACAACCTCGCCACCGACTTGCGACTCTCCGAGCAATGTACACGAGACTACTTCGACAACAAGCTTGACGCGCACAAGCAAGAGAATGATGCAAGAATGGACGAGATCCGCGCCTTGATGTGGAACCGGCATCCTTCCACTTCTTCATCCTCAAGACGGAGCCGCTCAAGTCGACACTCCGACGACACCTTCTCCGACACAAGTACACCATCATCGACCATTCTTCAACGAGCCGCGCGTCAAGACCGTCATGCATCTCGGAACCCACTACAAGACAAGCATTCACAAGAGCAAGTCGATGAGCAAGTCCCTCGTCCTCAATCAAACCAAGTGGCTTTTGCTCAAGCTCAAGAACGACAACGACTATGGCGCCAAGAAGAAGAACGAGCGCGTCTACACCAAGAGGAACAAGACGCCGAGGCTCAACGTCTTCAACAACAACAACGAGAAGCACAAGCTCTTGAGGCGAAACATGCCCTTCAAGAATCAAGTCGAGCCATCGCCTACCGCAATCGCGAACGGCGCAATAAAGAGGAAGCTCTTCGAGAAGAAATCCAAGAGAGGAACTACCAACTACGTGTGCATCGTCAAGCTCCACCTCAACCTCAAGTTCAACAAGAGCAAGTTGATCATGGACTTCCTCCACGACAAGAACGACACCAAGTGGAACAAGTGCTTCAAGACCCTCCTCCACGCCAAGAGCGACATCATGAGGAGCGACCATTCGAGGACTTTCCAAGGAAAGAGCGATATCGCAACCGCTATCAAGATGAAGAGCAACGCTATGGAAAACTCAAATTCACAATGCCCAAGTTCAATGGAAGCAATGATCCGGAAGAATACCTCTCATGGGCATTGAAGGTCGACAAAATCTTTCGTTTGCACAACTATGAGGAAGAGAAGAAGATCGCAATGGCATCACTTGAGTTCCAAGACTATGTGCTCATATGGTGGGAACAAGTCCTTGAGCGCCGAGAAGCAAGAGATGACCCTCCAATCACCACTTGGGCTCAAATGAAGGATGTCATGCGAGCATGATTTGTGCCCACCTACTACAACCGCGATCTCTTCAAGAAGCTACAACTCCTCAAGCAAGGAACAAAGAGTGTTGAAGAATACTACAAGGAAATGGAGATAGCCATGATTCGAGCCAATGTCAAAGAAGATGATGAGAAAACAATGGCACGATTCTTTAATGGACTCAATCCTCCCATCAAGAAGATCGCCGACTTCCAACCCTACTCCAACCTCATCGAACTAGTGCATGAAGCGACCAAGGCGGAACGTCAAGTGCAAGATGACTTCAAGTACGCCAAGTACTCATCCAAGACATACGGCTTCTCCAACAATCAAGCTTCAACAACTCCTCCAACATCTACTTCAACCAAGCCTTCTCCAAGCAACGACGACAAGACAACATACAAGAAAGCTTCGTCAAGTTCAAATCGTCTTCCTCCTACTACAAGCAACTACAAGCTGCGTGCTTTTTCCTCCACTCCGACCGATGAGACCGTCAAGACAAGTTCAATCAAGTGCTTCACATGTGGCGGCCGAGGCCACAAGTCCTTCCAATGCACCAACAAGCGCACCATGATCCTCAACGACGATGGCACCTATGACTCAATGAGTGAAGATGACATGGAAGATCTTGAGCAAGTGGCCATGCACCAGCGCATGAACGAGGATGAAGATGATCAAGTATTTTGTGATGAAGATACGAGCCCCGCTCTCGTTGTCTCCAAGGTCTTGACACTTCAACATCAACAAGAAGAAGACCAACGATGATGAGGACATCAATACCATTGTTACACCCACAGCCCCTACTGCTACATATACGGGACCAATTACTAGAGCTCGCGCACGCCAATTAAATTATCAGGTACTTTCGTTTCTTGGTAATGATTCTCATGTTCATGAGAATATGATGCTGCCTAAATTGGATACATTTGTTTTGCTTACAAATGAAGGGCCTAGCTTGGAGAAGGATGAACATTGGAGCAAGAACAAGCATGGAGATGATGCCATGCGCAAGGGGAACAAGAACGGAGTTACAAGTGATGATTTCAGGACTTTGAAGCCACCATAATGGGTGCATGAAGCCTTGGACGAAATATACAAGATGCCACTTCATAAATTTCGTCCCGAGGCTATTATAGGTGCTGCGTCACCTTTTTATTGGGCCAGGCCCATGTAATTTCGAAATACATAAGTATAGGCTATTTTTAGAGTCCGTATGTGTGGGGAAACAAGAGATAGGGTTGATTTCGGACCCCTCCACCAAGGGCCACGAAATTCCCCCTCTCTTCCTCCATATATACAGCCCTTAGGGCACCGTTTAGACTTTGGGTTTTGTTTAGATTAAAAGTTCGCCATAGCTGCAACTTCGCGTACTTCGTTTGTGTTCAACGACCAGACAAAGGCGTCACAGAACCCCACCTTGATCAATAAAGCTTTCATCTTATATTCGCAATATCCAGATTGCAATCTCAGTTTCTTGCTTGTTCTTCGTTTGCTCGCAGGAAACAGACCCTCGTGGTCAGGTTGATCATGCTCCGGCGTGGTCAATAACCTCTCGGAGTTGGTTTAGCGATTGCTAAGGCGCGACGTTCTCGCACGTTCGTAGTCGGATCGTCAAAGTCGGCTGCCACCAAAGCGATATCCATCATCTCATCGAAAGACGGGACACCTTTGCCTCTATCAAGTGGTATCAGATTTCCAGGTTGCTCGGTGAGATTTTATAGTTTTTCGTAGTTTAGATCGAGTCTGTTCTTCATACCTATAGTCCACGAAAAAGCCAAAAAAAAATTTAGGGTTAGTTCATCCCATCCGAACCAATCTGAGCCTTGCATAATCTTTTTTGTATTTGCTTTGTTGAATTTGCGGTTGCATCGTCGTGTCCAGTTGCTGGTCTTAGCATCTAGTCTTTTAGAGTTTCGAGTTCTGTTCACAGGTTGTCACGTCGCCGCTGCCATATATCACCACCGCATCATCATCGTCGCTGTTGCCATATACCACCACCACATATTCACCACCAATCCGAATCCATATACGCCACCACATATCCGCCGCCATCACGCCAATCCGAGTTCACCTGCAACATATATCCGCCACCTGTCCGTGTTCCACCAGATTCATCTCCGCCACCAGTCCGAGTTCCACCAGATTCATCTCCGCCACCAGTTCTAGTCCGAGTCCAGTAATTGTTGCATTGTTCTCGATTTCCAGATCACGCGATACTCCGAGTTGTGACAGAGAAGGACTCCCCAACTTCCGAGCCATCCGCAGAAGAAAAATAGTTCCAATTTCAAAAAAAAAACTAAGTCTGGAAAATTCTGGCTAGGCAGTTTTTAGACCATCTGTAGACTTTTTCGAAAAAAATTTGTTGCGAAGCAAAAAAAAAAAAGAGGAAAAAAAGTGCAAAAAAAAGAGAAAAAAAATTCAGAGTGTGCTCCTCCCTTGTTTACGTGCCGCGCCGTGATTTTGTTAGTGTTCTAGGCTCGCGTCTCTAGCATAGTCTAGCCTAGGACCAGCACAGTACCGTCGTTGAGCGTTTATTCAACTTTGCATCTCTGAATTGATTATTGCTGACCCTTTTTGCTACCATATTATAAGCCTTCCCAGCTCCACATACATCTACGTCGTGCGTTTGACTCTCCCTGGTAATCGCTCTATCCAAGCTTTGAGAGTTTTTGACTACAACGGTTGCCGATCACCGCCTGCTGCTGGGTAAGAACTGGTAAGAATTTGAGATTTGCTTGACGGATTTGTGACACCCACCACCACCTCTTGTTAGTAGTCTGTAGGATCATATTCTTGTGTGTTTCTATTGCTGCTAACCATGCCAGGATCACAAGCCGACGAGATTGACTGGGAGAATTTATCGAACAAGGAGCTTCATGATAAGTTTCAGCAAATGATGACTGAACAGGTGCAAGATCTGCTGAACAATTTTGAAGAGGCCATGGAGAAGATCACTGGCCTTGAGAAGACGTTCGAAACAAAGCTCGATAACAAGTTTAATGAATTGCTCGCGCGTCTTCCACCACCACCACCCGCTGCACCTAACGCACCTCTCCAACAACAACAACGACGACTACCTCCACGTCGCGAAACAGACCTCCGCCGAGCAAGCCGTGTTCCTCTTGCATTTGGCCAAACTGTTGGTGCTGCTGTTGATACTTCTGTGGCTCCTGTTGCTGATGCGGAGGAGGATGATTATGTGGGAGATTATGAGGATGAGGTTGATCAAAATCAGCACTACGTGCAGCCACCTGTACCACCACCAGCAGGTCGACCTCAGGTATATATTCGTAATGGTAGGCCTGCACCACCACCTCAGGTACGAGATGATGTCCATATTCCTGAACTGAAATTGAATATTCCACCATTTGAGGGTAGATATGTTCCTGATATATATCTTACTTGGGAGTTAGAAACTGAACAACGATTTACATGTTTACAATATCCTGAGGAGAGACGAGTTGCTGCTGCTGTTTGTGCTTTCACTAGTTTTGCATGTGTATGGTGGTCTGAACATTGTAGATTATATCCTATTCCAACTACTTGGGCTGCTTTGAAAACTGCTATGCGTACGCGTTGGGTTCCACCATATTATCAACGTGAATTGCTTCAAAAATTGCAGCGTTTAAGACAAGGGAAAAATTCTGTAGAAGAATATTATCAGGAATTACAAACTGGCATGATTAGATGTGGTATTGTTGAGGAGAATGAAGCTATGCTTGCACGTTTTCTGGGTGGATTAAATAGAGAGATTCAGACCATTCTAGACTATAAGGAGTATACTAATATCACTCGTTTATTCCATCTTGCTTGTAAAGCTGAACGTGAAGTGCAGGATCGACAAGCATTGGGGCGAACTAACTTTTCTGTAGGCCGACCTTCATCATGCACACCACGTGCATCTTCTACTTCAACTGCACCAGCACCTCAGTCACGTGCCTCCTCCAGTCGTGATACAAGAAAACAGGCACAACCACCATCATCTGCCAAGAGCGCACCTGCTGGGCCAGAGTTCTTCTTCTTCCATGGCATCAACAGGGCACACAAGTGATATTATTTGTCGTCGTTGTAAGGGAGGAGGTCATTATGCGAGAGAATGCAAATCTCCACGTGTGATGATTGCTACCGCGGATGGTGGATATGAGTCCGCTAGTGACTATGATGAGGAGACTTTGGCTCTTATTACACGTGAAGAACATGGTGGAGATGATTCTGATCATGAGACGCAATACATGGCTCCTGAAGACGCTGACAGGTATGAATGTTTAGTTGCTCAACGTGTTTTGAGTGTGCAGATCACACAAGCTGAGCAAAATCAGAGACACAATTTGTTCCATACCAAGGGAGTTGTGAAGGAACGTTCTGTGCGCGTCATCATAGACGGAGGGAGCTACCACAACTTGGCTAGCATGGAGATGGTGGAGAAGCTTTCTCTCACCCCAAGACCACATCCACATCCTTACTACATCCAATGGTTCAACAACAGCGGCAAGGTTAAGGTAACACGTACTGTTCGTGTGCATTTTAGTATCTCTACATATGCTGATTATGTTGATTGTGATGTGGTACCTATGCAAGCATGTTCCTTATTACTTGGTAGACCATGGCAATTTGATAAAAATTCTGTACACCATGGTAGAAACAATCACTATACTCTTGTTCATAAGGATAAAAATATTACTTTGCTTCCTATGACTCCTGATTCCATTTTGAAAGATGATATTAATAGAATTAATAAAGCAAAACAGGAGACGAATAAGAGTGAATTCAGATTGTGGCAAAAGAATTTGAACAACAAATGAAGCCTAATAATAAACCATCTAGTGTTGCTTCTGAAATTAAATTGAAAAGTGCATGTTTATTTGCCACCAAATCTGATATTGATGAGCTAGATTTCAGCAAATCTGTTTGCTATGCTTTTGTGTGCAAAGAGGCATTATTTTCATTCGAGGACGTGCCTTCCTCTTTGCTTCCTGCTGTCACTAACATTTTGCAGGAGTTCGCTAACGTCTTTCCACATGACGTGCCGCCGGGATTACCGCCTATTCGAGGGATTGAGCATCAGATTGACTTAATTCCCGGTGCTTCACTGCCAAACCGTGCACCATACCGTACCAATCCAGAGGAGACGAAGGAGATTATGCGTCAAGTACAAGAGCTTCTCGACAAAGGTTATATACGCGAATCCCTTAGTCCTTGTGCTGTTCCTATTATTCTAGTGCCGAAAAAGGATGGTACATCACGTATGTGTGTTGATTGTAGAGGCATTAATAATATTACTATTCCTATCGTCATCCTATTCCTAGGCTAGATGATATGCTTGATGAATTGAGTGGCTCTATAATATTCTCCAAAGTTGATTTGCGTAGTGGATACCATCAAATTCGTATGAAATTGGGAGATGAATGGAAAACAGCATTCAAAACTAAGTTTGGATTATATGAGTGGTTAGTCATGCCTTTTGGGTTAACTAATGCACCTAGTACTTTCATGAGATTAATGAACGAAGTTTTACGTGCTTTCATTGGACGATTTGTGGTTGTTTACTTTGATGACATATTGATTTATAGCAGATCTTTGGAAGAACATTTGGAACATTTACGTGCTGTTTTTATTGCTCTACGTGATGCATGTTTGTTTGGTAACCTTGGGAAGTGCACCTTTTGCACCGACCGAGTATCTTTTCTTGGCTATGTTGTTACTCCACAGGGAATTGAAGTTGATAAAGCCAAGATTGAAGCTATTGAGAGTTGGCCGCAACCCAAAACGGTCACACAAGTGAGGAGTTTTCTTGGCCTCGCTGGATTCTATAGGCGTTTTGTGAGAGATTTCAGCACCATTGCTACACCTCTCAATGAGCTTACAAAGAAAGATGTGCCTTTTCTTTGGGGTACCGCACAGGAAGAAGCCTTCTCGGTATTGAAAGATAAGTTGACACATGCTCCTTTACTCCAACTTCCTGATTTTAATAAGACTTTTGAGCTTGAATGTGATGCTAGTGGAATTGGATTAGGCGGTGTGTTATTACAAGATGGCAAACCTGTTGCATACTTTTCTGAAAAATTGAGTGGGCCTAGTCTGAATTATTCTACTTATGATAAAGAATTATATGCTCTTGTTCGGACTTTAGAAACATGGCAACATTATTTATGGCCCAAAGAATTTGTTATACATTCTGATCACGAATCTTTGAAACATATTAAAAGTCAAGCTAAACTGAATCGTAGACATTCTAAATGGGTTGAATTCATTGAGACTTTTCCTTATGTCATTAAACACAAGAAGGGAAAAGAAAATGTTATTGCTGATGCATTGTCTCGCCGCTATACTATGCTTTCACAACTTGACTTCAATATATTTGGTTTGGAGACCATCAAAGATCAATATGTGCATGATGCTGATTTTAAAGATGTAATGCAGAATTGTAAAGAAGGAAGAATCTGGAACAAGTTCGTCGTTAACGATGGATTTGTGTTTCGTGCTAACAAGCTATGCATTCCAGCTAGCTCCGTTCGTCTTTTGTTATTGCAGGAGGCGCATGGAGGAGGATTAATGGGACAGTTTGGTGTGAAGAAGACGGAGGACGTACTTGCTACACATTTCTTTTGGCCAAAGATGAGACGGGATGTTGAGCGTTTTATTGCTCGATGCACTACATGTCAAAAAGCTAAGTCACGACTCAATCCTCATGGTTTATATATGCCTTTGCCTGTACCTAGTGTTCCTTGGGAGGATATATCTATGGACTTTGTTTTAGGTTTACCTCGAACAAAGAAGGGGAGGGATAGCATATTTGTTGTCGTGGATAGATTCTCGAAAATGGCACACTTTATACCATGTCATAAAAGCGATGATGCTGTTAATGTTGCTGATTTGTTCTTTCATGAAATTATTCGCTTGCATGGTGTGCCAAATACTATTGTTTCAGATCGTGATACTAAATTTCTTAGCCACTTTTGGAGATGTTTATGGGCTAAGTTGGGGACTAAACTACTTTTTAGTACTACTTGTCACCCCCAAACTGATGGACAAACTGAAGTAGTCAATAGAACGTTGTCTACTATGCTTAGGGCTGTTTTGAAGAATAATAAGAAAATGTGGGAGGAATGCTTGCCTCATATTGAATTAGCTTATAATCGTTCATTGCATTCTACTACTAAGATGTGCCCTTTTGAAGTTGTGTATGGTTTCCTACCTCGTGCACCTATTGATTTGTTGCCTCTTCCATCTTCGGAGAAGGTTAATTTTGATGCTAAACAACGTGCTGAATTGATTTTAAAAATGCATGAGTTAACTAAGGAAAACATTGAGCGTATGAATGCTAAATATAAACTTGCTGGAGATAAGGGTAGAAAACATGTTGTGTTTGCACCTGGAGATCTTGTTTGGTTACATTTGCGTAAGGATAGATTTCCTGATTTGTGCAAATCGAAGCTAATGCCACGTGCTGATGGTCCCTTTAAGGTGTTAGAGAAAATAAATGATAATGCATATAAACTTGAGCTGCCTGCAGATTTTGGGGTTAGTCCCACTTTTAACATTGCAGATTTGAAGCCTTATTTGGGTGAGGAAGATGAGTTTCCGTCGAGGACGACTTCATTTCAAGAAGGGGAGGATGATGAGGACATCAATACCATTGTTACACCCACAGCCCCTACTGCTACATATACGGGACCATTTACTAGAGCTCGCGCACGCCAATTAAATTATCAGGTACTTTCGTTTCTTGGTAATGATTCTAATGTTCATGAGAATATGATGCTGCCTAAATTGGATACATTTGTTTTGCTACAAATGAAGGGCCTAGCTTGGAGAAGGATGAACATTGGAGCAAGAACAAGCATGGAGATGATGCCATGCGCAAGGGGAACAAGAACGGAGTTACAAGTGATGATTTCAGGACTTTGAAGCCACCATAATGGGTGCATGAAGCCTTGGACGAAATATACAAGATGCCACTTCATAAATTTCATCCCGAGGCTATTATAGGTGCTGCGTCACCTTTTTATTGGGCCAGGCCCATGTAATTTCGAAATACATAAGTATAGGCTATTTTTAGAGTCCGTATGTGTGGGGAAACAAGAGATAGGGTTGATTTCGGACCCCTCCACCAAGGGCCACGAAATTCCCCCTCTCTTCCTCCATATATACAGCCCTTAGGGCACCGTTTAGACTTTGGGTTTTGTTTAGATTAAAAGTTCGCCACAGCTGCAACTTCGCGTACTTCGTTTGTGTTCAACGACCAGACAAAGGCGTCACAGAACCCCACCTTGATCAATAAAGCTTTCATCTTATATTCGCAATATCCAGATTGCAATCTCAGTTTCTTGCTTGTTCTTCGTTTGCTCGCAGGAAATAGACCCTCGTGGTCAGGTTGATCGTGCTCCGGCGTGGTCAATAACCTCTCGGAGTTGGTTTAGCGATTGCTAAGGCGCGACATCCTCGCACGTTCGTAGTCGGATCGTCAAAGTCGGCTGCCACCAAAGCGATATCCATCATCTCATCGAAAGACGGGACACCTTTGCCTCTATCAAACGATGCCATATCTTCCACACCAAGGCCAGCATCAATGGAAGGTCCGTCAAGGTCATCATCGATGGAGGTAGTTGCCACAACTTGGCAATTGAAGAACTATGCTCCAAGCTTCAATTGGTCAAGAGGAAGCACCCGCACCCCTACAAGGTTCAATGGCTAAGTGACTCCGGCACTATACGAGTTGAGCATACGGTCCAAGTATCCTTCAAAATTGGTGCATATGAGGACACTTTGGAGTGTGATGTGGTCCCAATGACCGTTTGCCACCTCCTTCTTGGTCGACCATGGCATTTCGACCGTGGCGTCGTCCACAATGGGCGTACCAATCACTATAGCTTCAAGATGAAAGGGAAGGAATATGTGCTACGACCCATGTCTCCTAGTCAAGTGATAGCCGACAAGCAAGCCACCCACCATAAAGAGAAGAGTGAGAAAGTGAGCCACCAAAACATGAGTGAGAGCAACAAGCCAAACTTGAGCGCCTCTTCGCCTAGAGAGAAAAACCTCATACTATTCGCCACAAAAAGTGAGATGAGAGAAGTGTGTGAGAACCCATTGAGTGTGATGCACTTTGTCCTTGTGTGCAAGGATGGAGAACCAAAAACTAACACCACTCATGAGCTACCTTTGGTGTTTCAATCTCTTTTGCAGGAATTTTGAGATGTTTCCCCAATGAGCTACCTTCGGGTCTACCCCTTGATAAAGGCGGGGGTGTCCCGATCTTTCGATGAGATGATAACTATCGATTTGGTGGAGACGACTTTGACGATCTGATGAGGACATCAATACAATTGTTACACCCACAGCCCCTGCTGCTATACATACTGGACCAATTACTAGAGCTCGTGCACGCCAACTAAATTATCAGGTACTTTCGTTTCTTGGTAATGATTCTAATGTTCATGAGAATATGATGCTGCCTAAATTGGATACATTTGTTTTGCTTACAAATGAAGGGCCTAGCTTGGAGAAGGATGAACATTGGAGCAAGAACAAGCATGGAGATGATGGCATGCGCAAGGGGAACAAGAACGGAGTTACAAGTGATGATTTCAGGACTTTGAAGCCACCATAATGTGTGCATGAAGCCTTGGACGAAATATACAAGATGCCACTTCATAAATTTCGTCCCGAGGCTATTTTAGGTGCTGCGTCACCTTATTATTGGGCCAGGCCCATGTAATTTCGAAATACATAAGTATAGGCTATTTTTAGAGTCCGTATGTGTGGGGAAACAAGAGATAGGGTTGATTTCGGACCCCTCCACCAAGGGCCACGAAATCCACCCCCTCTTCCTCCATATATACAGCCCTTAGGGCATCGTTTAGACCTTGGGTTTTGTTTAGATTAAAAGTTCGCCATAGCTGCAACTTCGCGCACTTCGTTTGTGTTCAACGACCAGACAAAGGCGTCACAAAACCCCACCTTGATCAATAAAGCTTTCATCTTATATTCGCAATATCCAGATTGCAATCTTAGTTTCTTGCTTGTTCTTCGTTTGCTCGCAGGAAACAGACCCTCGTGGTCAGGTTGATCGTGCTCCGGCGTGGTCAATAACCTCTCGGAGTTGGTTTAGCGATTGCTAAGGCGCGACGTCCTCGCACGTTCGTAGTCGGATCGTCAAAGTCGACTTCCACCAAAGCGAAATCCACCATCTCATCGAAAGACGGGACACCTTAGCCTCTATCACG
>NW_021268537.1:106428-131655 GCF_002162155.2 Triticum dicoccoides
GCAGCATCAGATTGTTTCGTCCACAACTCAACGCTCCGGACGAATTTGAAGGTGATTCCAATTGGGTTGGAAAGTGCACGAAATCTAGTTTCCAACAAAAAAGAATCACCCAATTCGGAGTCCGTATGAAAAACTTGTGTGCGTTTTGAGTCAGGTATGTCTGTGCAGTCCGAATCTGAATCCAGAACGTGAGAGACTTGGACTCTATCTTCTCTTGGGCCAAAAGTGACGTGAGAGAACTTTTTGGACAGCAAATAAACATCTCTTTCTTCCTTATCTTCATATGTGGATTGTACAAATGTCCCATACACCTGCAATTAGACAAAACACAAAAGTGTGTGAAGTATTTTTGTTCTGGATAACATAAATAGATTATTGAATAGTTTGCACTAGAAATCACCTGACAAATATGCATATATGCAACATTTTTGGCCATATCCAAGGTAGTCGTGTCCTCATCACGCCCTCTATGAGGCATTGAACATTGAATCAACCTCATTCCCGGAGCGCCACTTCCAAACAAAGCTCCATACCGTGTTGTAAGTGCATCTAGTGCCACCCCTAGTTGGTTTTGGAGTATTGACGACAAATTTGGTTGAGGGACTAATGCGTTTGTGAGAATTGCAGGATAACACGGGTAGTGTCCCTCATTTATTCGGTTTACTTACCGGAGATGACCCCTAAAAATGTACCAAGACATTGACGACAATGGTGGTATGTGAAGATATTCATATTGAAGACTATGACATGAGAAGACCTTGAGTGAAGACTATGGAGCGCGAAGACTGTGTCGTTTCATTGTTTCCTTTTTCTTCTCTGTTGAGTCATAGGAACCACCGAACTGTTAAGTGGGGTCCAAGTGAACAAAGTCCAAATGACTGAAGTGATGCTCAACCCAAATCCTATGTCTTCGAGCGAAGACAATGAGAGAAAATCTTATCCAGAGCTGGATGAGTCAGCTTTGCTTGTAGCCCAAGTAAAGTTGTCGTGTGTGTTTGAAATCTGACTGTTGGAACACGTGTCAGTTCCTTAGTGACCCAGGGTCATTTCAGACATATCGGGTCGGGTTGCCTAGTGGCTATAAATAGCCCACCCCCTACACCATAAATTGGTGGCTGCTCAGAGTTAGTGCACGGCTTTTGTCGTTTGAGAGCAACCCACCTCGAAGCCTTTGAGAGAGTGATAGAGGCAAAGGTGTCCCGTCTTTCGATGAGATGGTGGATTTCGCTTTGGTGGAAGTCGACTTTGACGATCCGACTACGAACGTGCGAGGACGTCGCGCCTTAGCAATCGCTAAACCAACTCCGAGAGGTTATTGACCACGCCGGAGCACGATCAACCTGACCACGAGGGTCTGTTTCCTGCGAGCAAACGAAGAACAAGCAAGAAACTGAGATTGCAATCTGGATATTGCGAATATAAGATGAAAGCTTTATTGATCAAGGTGGGGTTCTGTGACGCCTTTGTCTGGTCGTTGAACACAAACGAAGTACGCGAAGTTGCAGCTATGGCGAACTTTTAATCTAAACAAAACCCAAAGTCTAAACGATGCCCTAAGGGCTGTATATATGGAGGAAGAGGGGGGAATTTCGTGGCCCTTGGTGGAGGAGTCCGGAATCAACCCTATCTCTTGTTTCCCCACACATACGGACTCTAAAAATAGCCTATACTTATGTATTTCGAAATTACATGGGCCTGGCCCAATAATAAGGTGACGCAGCACCTAAAATAGCCTCGGGACGAAATTTATGAAGTGGCATCTTGTATATTTCGTCCAAGGCTTCATGCACCCATTATGGTGGCTTCAAAGTCCTGAAATCATCACTTGTAACTCCGTTCTTGTTCCCCTTGCGCATGCCATCATCTCCATGCTTGTTCTTGCTCCAATGTTCATCCTTCTCCAAGCTAGGCCCTTCATTTGTAAGCAAAACAAATGTATCCAATTTAGGCAGCATCATATTCTCATGAACATTAGAATCATTACCAAGAAACGAAAGTACCTGGTAATTTAGTTGGCGTGCACGAGCTCTAGTAATTGGTCCAGTATGTATAGCAGCAGGGGCTGTGGGTGTAACAATTGTATTGATGTCCTCATCAGAGAGAGAAATCCTTGCGAGGACAAAGCCCAAACACCCAGAGCCAAAGATTGTTAGGCATCACTGAAGTCTTTATGTCTACGTGACCTGAAGACTTATTACACTTGAGGGTTGTGAATCCTCCAGCCGGTTAGGCGTCGCGTTCTGAGCATCCAAGAGTCATTGTGGATCACCGGTGAACGAAGTCTGTGAAGGTTCGGAAGTCTACCTTGAAGACTTACCAGAGTGATTGGGCGAGGACTGTGTGTCCTTAGCTCAAGGGGAATAAGGTGAAGACGCGGTCTTCTGAGTTGAATCTCAGCCTCCCTAACCAGACGTAGAGTTGTCACAGCAACTGGAACTGGTCCAACAAATCCTGTGTCTTCAACAAGTGACTGGTTCTATCCTCTCCCTCCCTTTACTTAGTGTTTGTCTTCGTGAAGTCATTGCCTATTTGTCGTACCTGTTTGACTTCATTGCTTGACTACTACGTTGGTTGCCTTCATACTATCTTCCATCCTGATCCTTACTACTAAGCTGCTATTAGTCTTTGTACTTTCACATTATTGCATACTTGACTATGGTTTGGTTGTTCTAGTTTATCTTCCGCTGCATATCAATTAGGTCATTTCTATTGTTTGTCTTCGAAAATTCCACGTTTTGAAGACTTTCATAAAAATCGCCTATTCACCCCCCTCTAGTCGATAACTAGCACTTTCACGTGTCAATCCTGAAGAAACCAAGGAGATTCAACGGCAAGTACAACAACTAATCGACAGGGGTCATGTACGTGAAAGCTTAAGCCCTTGTGCCGTTCCCGTTATACTTGTGCCTAAGCCCAATGGAAGTTTCCGCTTGTGTTCCGATTGTAGACCTATAAATGCTATCACTGTTCGCTATAGGCATCCCATTCCTCGCTTAGATGATATGCTTGATGAACTGAGTGGAGCCAACTTTTTCTCAAAAATTGATCTTAAAAGTGGCTATTACCAAATCCACATACAAGAAGGTGATGAATGGGAAACTGCTTTCAAAACAAAATTTGGCTTATATGAGTGGTTAGTCATGCCTATGGGTTTATCGGAGGCTCCCGGTACTTTCATGCGTCTCATGCATCATGTACTTCGCCCTTATATTGGAGTCTTTGTTGTGGTTTACTTTGATGATATTCTTGTGTTTAGCAAAACCATGAAAGAGCATCTTGATCATGTTAGGATTGTTTTGCAAACACTTCGCAAGGAAAGTCTTTATGCGAACATGAAAAAGTGCACATTTGGTGTTGACAAAGTGGTTTTCTTGGGTTTCGTTGTCTCTTCCAAGGGTGTCCATGTTGATGAAACTAAAATTGAAGCAATTAAAACTTGGCCCCAACCCACCAATTTGCAACAAGTGCAAAGTTTTGTTGGTCTTGCGGGTTTTTATCGTCGCTTTGTGAAAAACTTTAGCACTATTGCCGCCCCTTTGCATGCTTTGAGTAAAAAGAATGCTCCTTTTGTTTGGGGATCTTTGCAATAAACCGCTTTTGATGAGCTCAAATCTTTTCTTACTCATGCTCTGATTCTTGCTTTGCCCAACTTTGACAAAACTTTTGAGGTTCATTGTGATGCAAGTGGTACCGGAATTGGTGGAGTTTTGATGCAAGAAAAACGAGCAATTGCATATTTTAGTGAAAAACTCTCCGGTGCTCAACTTAACTATCCCATCTATGACAAAGAATTGTATGCTTTAGTGCGTGTCCTACATATTTGGGAACATTATCTTAGACCTCATGAGTTTGTCATACATACCGATCATGAAACGCTTAAGTACTTAAAAGGTCAAACTAAGTTGAACAAGCGTCATGCCAAATGGAGTGAATTTATTGAATCTTTCCCATATGTGATCAAGTACATTAAGGGTAAGGAAAATGTAGTTGCCAATGCACTTTCACACATATGCACGCTTGTCACTAAACTTGAGTTGAATGTTATTGGCTTTGAGCACATAAAAGACTTGTATGCTAGTGATCCATCTTTTGCACCTCATTATGCTAAATGTTTGACGCATACATCTTGGGAACAATATTACATCAAGGATGGTTATCTTATGAGAGCTAACAAACTATGCATTCCCGAGTCTTCTCTTTGTTCGCTCCTTTTGCAAGAGGCTCATGGAGGCGGACTCATGGGACACTTTGGACGCGACAAGACTTTCGCCATGCTCTCCAAGAACTACTTTTGGCCCAAGATGTTCCGCGACGTCTCATGCTTCACCACCCGATGCTCTACATGTCGCAAAGCTAAGTCTAAAGCTCAATCTCATGGTCTTTACATGCCTCTTCCTATTCCTTATCAACCTTGGGAAGACATTAGTATGGATTTTGTACTTGGTTTGCCTAAAACTCAAAGTGGAAAGGATTCCGTATTTGTTGTTGATAGAGGCGAGGGTCCCGATCTTTCGATGAGATGATAACTATCGATTTGGTGGAGACGACTTTGACAATCCGACTACAAACGTGCACGACGTTGCGCCTTAGCAATCGCTAAACCAATCTCCTGAGGTTACTGACGATGCCGGAAGCACGGTCAGCCTGACCACGAAGGTCTATTCCTGCAAGCAATCGAAGAACGAGCAAGAATATGATAAAGCAATCTGAATATTGCAAATATATATGAGGTATTGATAATGGTGGGGATCCGTAAGCGGTCTTGGTCTGGTCGTTGGACACAAACGAAGTACACGAAGTTGCAATGGCTAACTTTTAACTAAACAAATCCCCAAAGTCTAAACGATGCCCTAAGGGCTGTATATATGGAGGAAGAGGGGGGGAATTTCGTGGCCCTTGGTGGAGGGGTCCGAAATCAACCCTATCTCTTGTTTCCCCACACATACGGACTCTAAAAATAGCCTATACTTATGTATTTCGAAATTACATGGGCCTGGCCCAATAATAAGGTGACGCAGCACCTAAAATAGCCTCGGGACGAAATTTATGAAGTGGCATCTTGTATATTTCGTCCAAGGCTTCATGCACCCATTATGGTGGCTTCAAAGTCCTGAAATCATCACTTGTAACTCCGTTCTTGTTTCCCTTGCGCATGCCATCATCTCCATGCTTGTTCTTGCTCCAATGTCCATCCTTCTCCAAGCTAGGCCCTTCATTTGTAAGCAAAACAAATGTATCCAATTTAGGCAGCATCATATTCTCATGAACATTAGAATCATTACCAAGAAACGAAAGTACCTGGTAATTTAGTTGGCGTGCACGAGCTCTAGTAATTGGTCCAGTATGTATAGCAGCAGGGGCTGTGGGTGTAACAATTGTATTGATGTCCTCATCATCCTCCCCTTCTTGAAATGAAGTCGTCCTCGACGGAAGTTCATCTTCCTCACCCAAATAAGGCTTCAAATCTGCAATGTTAAAAGTGGGACTAACCCCAAAATCTGCAGGCAGCTCAAGTTTATATGCATTATCATTTATTTTCTCTAACACCTTAAAGGGACCATCAGCACGTGGCATTAGCTTTGATTTGCGCAAATGAGGAAATCTATCCTTACGCAAATGTAACCAAACAAGATCTCCAGGTGCAAACACAACATGTTTTCTACCCTTATCTCCAGCAAGTTTATATTTAGCATTCATACGCTCAATGTTTTCCTTAGTTAACTCATGCATTTTTAAAATCAATTCAGCACGTTGTTTAGCATCAAAATTAACCTTCTCCGAAGATGGAAGAGGCAACAAATCAATAGGTGCACGAGGTAGGAAACCATACACAACTTCAAAAGGGCACATCTTAGTAGTAGAATGCAATGAACGATTATAAGCAAATTCAATATGAGGCAAGCATTCCTCCCACATTTTCTTATTATTCTTCAAAACAGCCCTAAGCATAGTAGACAACGTTCTATTGACTACTTCAGTTTGTCCATCAGTTTGGGGGTGACAAGTAGTACTAAAAAGCAGTTTAGTCCCCAACTTAGCCCATAAACATCTCCAAAAGTGGCTAAGAAATTTAGTATCACGATTTGAAACAATAATATTTGGCACACCATGCAAGCGAATAATTTCACGAAAGAACAAATCAGCAACATTAACAGCATCATCGCTTTTATGACATGGTATAAAGTGTGCCATTTTCGAGAATCTATCCACGACAACAAATATGCTTTCCCTCCCCTTCTTTGTTCGAGGTAAACCTAAAACAAAGTCCATAGATATATCCTCCCAAGGAACACTAGGTACAGTTAAAGGCATATATAAACCATGAGGATTGAGTCGTGACTTAGCTTTTTGACATGTAGTGCAGCGAGAAATAAAACGCTCAACATCCCGTCTCATCTTTGGCCAAAAGAAATGTGTAGCAAGTACGTCCTTCGTCTTCTTCACGCCAAAGTGTCCCATTAATCCTCCTCCATGTGCCTCCTGCAACAACAAAAGACGAACGGAGCTAGCTGGAATGCATAGCTTGTTAGCACGAAACACAAATCCATCGTTAACGACAAACTTGTTCCACATTCTTCCTTCTTTACAATTCTGCATTACATCTTTAAAATCAGCATCATGCACATATTGATCTTTGATGGTCTCCAAACCAAATATTTTGAAGTCAAGTTGTGAAAGCATAGTATAGCGTCGAGACAATGCATCAGCAATAACATTTTCTTTTCCCTTCTTGTGTTTAATGACATAAGGGAAAGTCTCAATGAATTCAACCCATTTAGCATGTCTACGATTCAGTTTAGCTTGACTTTTAATATGTTTCAAAGATTCATGATCAGAATGTATAACAAATTCTTTGGGCCATAAATAATGTTGCCATGTTTCTAAAGTCCGAACAAGAGCATATAATTCTTTATCATAAGTAGAATAATTCAGACTAGGCCCACTCAATTTTTCAGAAAAGTATGCAACAGGTTTGCCATCTTGTAATAACACACCTCCTAATCCAATTCCACTAGCATCACATTCAATGATGAGGACATGACTACCTTGGATATGACCAAAAATATTGCATATATGCATATTTGTCAGGTGATTTCTAGTGCAAACTATTCAATAATCTATTTATGTTATCCAGAACAAAAATACTTCACACACTTTTGTGTTTTGTCTAATTGCAGGTGTATGGGACATTTGTACAATCCACATATGAAGATAAGGAAGAAAGAGATGTTTATTTGCTGTCCAAAAAGTTCTCTCACGTCACTTTTGGCCCAAGAGAAGATAGAGTCCAAGTCTCTCACGTTCTGGATTCAGATTCGGACTGCACAGACATACCTGACTCAAAACGCACACAAGTTTTTCATACGGACTCCGAATTGGGTGATTCTTTTTTTGCTGGAAACTAGATTTCGTGCACTTTCCAACCCAATTGGAATCACCTTCAAATTCGTCCGGAGCGTTGAGTTGTGGACGAAACAATCTGATGCTGCAGCAGAATCCGAGTCAAACTACAAGTCCAACGGTGTTACATCAACTCCAGTTGGGCCCATTGGCCTTGTACGACCTAGATTTAGTTTTAGGCTGCCTTGGGACGTCCTCCCACCTCCTTGGCCGCCACCACTTGCTCCTATATAAGTAGATCCATCTAGTAGCTTTTCCTTGGGATTTGTTTAGTTAAAAGTTAGCCATTGCAACTTCGTGTACTTCGTTTGTGTCCAACGACCAGACCAAGACCGCTTACGGATCCCCACCTTTATCAATACTTCATATATACTCGCAATATTCAGATTGCTTTTATCATATTCTTGCTTGTTCTTCGATTGCTTGCAGGAATAGACCTTCGTGGTCAGGTTGATTGTGCTCCGGCGTGGTCAATAACCTCTCGGAGTTGGTTTAGCGATTGCTAAGGCGCAACGTCGTGCACGTTTGTAGTTGGATCGTCAAAGTCGTCTCCACCAAATCGTTAGTTATCATCTCATCGAAAGATCGGGACACCCCGCCTCTATCATTTAGCATCAAAATTAACCTTCTCCGAAGATGGAAGAGGCAACAAATCAATAGGTGCACGAGGTAGGAAACCATACACAACTTCAAAAGGGCACATCTTAGTAGTAGAATGCAATGAACGATTATAAGCAAATTCAATATGAGGCAAGCATTCCTCCCACATTTTCTTATTATTCTTCAAAACAGCCCTAAGCATAGTAGACAACGTTCTATTAACTACTTCAGTTTGTCCATCAGTTTGGGGGTGACAAGTAGTACTAAAAAGCAGTTTAGTCCCCAACTTAGCCCATAAACATCTCCAAAAGTGGCTAAGAAATTTAGTATCACGATCTGAAACAATAGTATTTGGCACACCATGCAAGCGAATAATTTCACGAAAGAACAAATCAGCAACATTAACAGCATCATCGCTTTTATGACATGGTATAAAGTGTGCCATTTTCGAGAATCTATCCACGACAACAAATATGCTATCCCTCCCCTTCTTTGTTGGAGGTAAACCTAAAACAAAGTCCATAGATATATCCTCCCAAGGAACACTAGGTACAGGCAAAGGCATATATAAACCATGAGGATTGAGTCGTGACTTAGCTTTTTGACATGTAGTGCAGCGAGCAATAAAACGCTCAACATCCCGTCTCATCTTTGGACAAAAGAAATGTGTAGCAAGTACGTCCTCCGTCTTCTTCACGCCAAAGTGTCCCATTAATCCTCCTCCATGTGCCTCCTGCAACAACAAAAGACGAACGGAGCTAGCTGGAATGCATAGCTTGTTAGCACGAAACACAAATCCATCGTTAACAACAAACTTGTTCCACATTCTTCCTTCTTTACAATTCTGCATTACATCTTTAAAATCAGCATCATGCACATATTGATCTTTGATGGTCTCCAAACCAAATATTTTGAAATCAAGTTGTGAAAGCATAGTATAGCAACGAGACAATGCATCAGCAATAACATTTTCTTTTCCCTTCTTGTGTTTAATGACATAAGGGAAAGTCTCAATGAATTCAACCCATTTAGCATGTCTTCGATTCAGTTTAGCTTGACTTTTAATATGTTTCAAAGATTCATGATCAGAATGTATAACAAATTCTTTGGGCAATAAATAATGTTGCCATGTTTCTAAAGTCCGAACAAGAGCATATAATTCTTTATCATAAGTAGAATAATTCAGACTAGGCCCACTCAATTTTTCAGAAAAGTATGCAACAGGTTTGCCATCTTGTAATAACACACCTCCTAATCCAATTCCACTAGCATCACATTCAAGCTCAAAAGTCTTATTAAAATCAGGAAGTTGGAGTAAAGGAGCATGTGTCAACTTATCTTTCAATACCGTGAAGGCTTCTTCCTGTGCGGTACCCCAAAGAAAAGGCACATCTTTCTTTGTAAGCTCATTGAGAGGTGCATCAATGGTGCTGAAATCTCTCACAAAACGGCTATAGAATCCAGCGAGGCCAAGAAAACTCCTCACTTGTGTGACCGTTTTGGTCTGCGGCCAACTCTCAATAGCTTCAATCCTGGCTTTATCAACTTCAATTCCCTGTGGAGTAACAACATAGCCAAGAAAAGATACTCAGTCGGTGCAAAAGGTGCACTTCCCAAGGTTACCAAACAAACGTGCATCACGTAGAGCAATAAAAACAGCACGTAAATGTTCCAAATGTTCTTCCAAAGATCTGCTATAAATCAATATGTCATCAAAGTAAACTACCACAAATCGTCCAATGAAAGCACGTAAAACTTCGTTCATTAATCTCATGAAAGTACTAGGTGCATTAGTTAACCCAAAAGGCATGACTAACCACTCATATAATCCAAACTTAGTTTTAAATGCTGTTTTCCATTCATCTCCCAATTTCATACGAGTTTGATGGTAGCCACTACGCAAATCAACTTTGGAGAATATTGTAGAGCCACTCAATTCATCAAGCATATCATCTAGCCTAGGAATAGGATGACGATAACGAATAGTAATATTATTAATGCCTCTACAATCAACACACATACGTGATGTACCATCCTTTTTCGGCACTAGAATAATAGGAACAACACAAGGACTAAGGGATTCGCGTATATAACCTTTGTCGAGAAGCTCTTGTACTTGACGCATAATCTCCTTCGTCTCCTCTGGATTGGTACGGTATGGTGCACGGTTTGGCAGTGAAGCACCGGGAATTAAGTCAATCTGATGCTCAATCCCTCGAATAGGCGGTAATCCCGGTGGCACGTCTTGTGGAAAAACGTCAGCGAACTCCTGCAAAATGTTAGTGACAGCAGGAGGCAAAGAGGAAGGCACGTCCTCTTTTGAAAATAATGCCTCTTTGCACACAAAAGCATAGCAAACAGATTTGCTGAAATCTAGCTCATCAATATCAGATTTGGTGGCAAATAAACATGCACTTTTCAATTTAATTTCAGAAGCAACACTAGATGGTTTATTATTAGGCTTCATTTGTTGCTCATATTCTTTTGCCACAATCTGATTTTCACTTTTATTCTTCTCCTGTTGTGCTTTATTAGCTCTATTAATATCATCTTTCAAAATGGAATCAGGAGTCATAGGAAGCAAAGTAATATTTTTATCCTTATGAACAAGAGTATAGTGATTGTTTCTACCATGGTGTACAGAATTTTTATCAAATTGCCATGGTCTACCAAGTAATAAGGAACATGCTTGCATAGGTACCACATCACAATCAACATAATCAGCATATGTAGAGATACTAAAATGCACACGAACAGTACGTGTTACCTTAACCTTGCCGCTGTTGTTGAAACATTGGATGTAGTAAGGATGTGGATGTGGTCTTGTGGTGAGAGAAAGCTTCTCCACCATCTCCATGCTAGCCAAGTTGTTGCAGCTCCCTCCGTCTATTATGACGCGCACAGAACGTTCCTTCACAACTCCCTTGGTATGGAACAAATTGTGCCTCTGATTTTGCTCAGCTTGTGTGACCTGCACACTCAAAACACGTTGAGCAACTAAACATTCATACCTGTCAGCGTCTTCAGGAGCCATGTATTGCGTCTCATGATCAGAATCATCTCCACCATGTTCTTCACGTGTAATAAGAGCCAATGTCTCCTCATCATAGTCACTACCGGACTCATATCCACCATCCGCGGTAGCAATCATCACACGCGGAGATTTGCATTCCCTCGCATAATGACCTCCTCCCTTACAACGACGACAAATAATATCACTTGTGTGCCCTGTTGATGCCATGGAAGAAGAAGAACGTTGTGCAGGCCCCGCAGGTGCGCTCTTGGCAGATAATGGTGGTTGTGCCTGTTTTCTTGTATCACGGCTGGAGGTGGCACCGGATGGAGGTGCTGGTGCAGTTGAAGTAGAAGATGCGCGTGGTGTCCATGATGAAGGTCGGCCTGCAGAAAAGTTAGTTCGCCCCAATGCTTGTCGATCCTGCACTTCACGTTCAGCTTTACAAGCAAGATGGAATAAACGAGTGATATTAGTATACTCCTTATAGTCTAGAATGGTTTGAATCTCTCTATTTAATCCACCTAGAAAACATGCAAGCATAGCTTCATTCTCCTCAACAATACCACATCTAATCATGCCAGTTTGTAATTCCTGATAATATTCTTCTACAGAATTTTTCCCTTGTCTTAAACGCTGCAATTTTTGAAGCAATTCACGTTGATAATATGGTGGAACCCAACGCGTACGCATAGCAGTTTTCAAAGCAGCCCAAGTAGTTGGAATAGGATATAATCTACAATGTTCAGACCACCATACACATGCAAAACTAGTGAAAGCACAAACAGCAGCAGCAACTCGTCTCTCCTCAGGATATTGTAAACATGTAAATCGTTGTTCAGTTTCTAACTCCCAAGTAAGATATATATCAGGAACATATCTACCCTCAAATGGTGGAATATTCAATTTCAGTTTAGGAATGTGGACATCATCTCGTACCTGAGGTGGTGGTGCAGGCCTACCATTACGAATATATACCTGAGGTCGACCTGCTGGTGGTTGTGCTGGTGGCTGCTCGTAGATCTGATTTTGATCAACCTCATCCTCATAATCGCCCGCATACTCATCATCCTCCTGGGTACCAGCAGCAGCAGTAGCAGGAGCCAAAGAAGCACCAACAGTAGTAGCAGCGTGATGAGGACATCAATACAATTGTTACACCCACAGCCCCTGCTGCTATACATACTGGACCAATTACTAGAGCTCGTGCACGCCAACTAAATTACCAGGTACTTTCGTTTCTTGGTAATGATTCTAATGTTCATGAGAATATGATGCTGCCTAAATTGGATACATTTGTTTTGCTTACAAATGAAGGGCCTAGCTTGGAGAAGGATGAACATTGGAGCAAGAACAAGCATGGAGATGATGGCATGCGCAAGGGAAACAAGAACGGAGTTACAAGTGATGATTTCAGGACTTTGAAGCCACCATAATGGGTGCATGAAGCCTTGGACGAAATATACAAGATGCCACTTCATAAATTTCGTCCCGAGGCTATTTTAGGTGCTGCGTCACCTTATTATTGGGCCAGGCCCATGTAATTTTGAAATACATAAGTATAGGCTATTTTTAGAGTCCGTATGTGTGGGGAAACAAGAGATAGGGTTGATTTCGGACCCCTCCACCAAGGGCCACGAAATTCCCCCCTCTTCCTCCATATATACAGCCCTTAGGGCATCGTTTAGACTTTGGGGTTTTGTTTAGATTAAAAGTTCGCCATAGCTGCAACTTCGCGTACTTCGTTTGTGTTCAACGACCAGACAAAGGCGTCACAGAACCCCACCTTGATCAATAAAGCTTTCATCTTATATTCGCAATATCCAGATTGCAATCTTAGTTTCTTGCTTGTTCTTCGTTTGCTCACAGGAAACAGACCCTCGTGGTCAGGTTGATCATGCTCCGGCGTGGTCAATAACCTCTCGGAGTTGGTTTAGCGATTGCTAAGGCGCGACGTCCTCGCACGTTCGTAGTCGGATCGTCAAAGTCGACTTCCACCAAAGCGAAATCCACCATCTCATCGAAAGACGGGACACCTTTGCCTCTATCACCTGCACTTCACGTTCAGCTTTACAAGCAAGATGGAATAAACGAGTGATATTAGTATACTCCTTATAGTCTAGAATGGTCTGAATCTCTCTATTTAATCCACCCAGAAAACGTGCAAGCATAGCTTCATTCTCCTCAACAATACCACATCTAATCATGCCAGTTTGTAATTCCTGATAATATTCTTCTACAGAATTTTTCCCTTGTCTTAAACGCTGCAATTTTTGAAGCAATTCACGTTGATAATATGGTGGAACCCAACGCGTACGCATAGCAGTTTTCAAAGCAGCCCAAGTAGTTGGAATAGGATATAATCTACAATGTTCAGACCACCATACACATGCAAAACTAGTGAAAGCACAAACAGCAGCAGCAACTCGTCTCTCCTCAGGATATTGTAAACATGTAAATCTTTGTTCAGTTTCTAACTCCCAAGT
Organism: Triticum dicoccoides; assembly: GCF_002162155.2. Classification (NCBI taxonomy): domain Eukaryota; kingdom Viridiplantae; phylum Streptophyta; class Magnoliopsida; order Poales; family Poaceae; genus Triticum; species Triticum dicoccoides. The sequence goes on from NW_021268537.1 coordinate 119,929, forward strand.
AAGATATATATCAGGAACATATCTACCCTCAAATGGTGGAATATTCAATTTCAGTTTAGGAATATGGACATCATCTCGTACCTGAGGTGGTGGTGCAGGCCTACCATTACGAATATATACCTGAGGTCGACCTGCTGGTGGTGGTGCTGGTGGCTGCTCGTAGATCTGATTTTGATCAACCTCATCCTCATAATCGCCCGCATACTCATCATCCTCCTGGGTACCAGCAGCAGCAGTAGCAGGAGCCAAAGAAGCACCAACAGCAGTAGCAGCGGCACCAGAATTTTGTCCTGGCTCAATAGGAACATGTTGTGCTCGTCCATACTGATTCGGAAGGGGGCGTAGTTGTTGTTGTTGCAGAGGTGCGACAGGTGCAGCCGGTGGTGGAAGACGCGCAAGCAGTTCATTAAATCTGTTATCGAGCTTTGTTTCGAACATCTTCTCAAGGCCAGTGATCTTCTCCATGGCCTCTTCAAAATTGTTCAGCACATCTTGTACCTGTTCAGTCATCATTTGCTGAAACTTATCATGAAGCTCCTTGTTCGATAAGTTCTCCCAGTCAATCTCGTCGGCTTGTGATCCTGGCATGGTTAGCAGCAATAGAAACACACAAGAATATGATCCTACAGACTACTAAGAAGTGGTGGTGGTGTATCACAAATCCGTCAAGCAAATCTCAAATTCTTACCAGTTCTTACCCAGCAGCAGGCGGTGATCGGCAACCGTTGTAGTCAAAAACTCTCAAAGCTTGGATAGAGCAATTACCAGGGAGAGTCAAACACACGACGTAGATGTATGTGGAGCAGGGAAGGCTTATAGTATGGTAGCAAAAAGGGTCAGCAATAATCAATTCAGAGATGCAAAGTTGAATAAACGCTCAACGACGGTACAGTGCTGGTCCTAGGCTAGACGGTGCTAGAGACGCGAGCCTAGAACACCAACAAAATCACGGCGCGGCACGTAAACAAGGGAAAAGCACACTCTGAAAAAAAAATTTGCGCTCTTTTTCTTTTGCGCTGCTTTTTTTTTGCGAAAAATCACTATAATGGCGAGTGTCTCAAAACTCTTCCTAGGTCAAACTGACAGGATGGGCACGAAAAATTTTTTTGTCGACCAAATTTTTTTTTTTTCGACTGCCCGGACCCAAAAGCTGGAAACGGGTCAAAAAAAACTTCCTATAATGGCACCTGTCTCAAAACACTCGGAAACACCTAAAAATAGGATAGCCAGAAATTTTTTCGAAAAATGCGTTTTCGAAAATTTTTGGGCCTAAACGGAGCGTGGCTACCCGACAAGGAAACCTACTCCGGCAAGGAAACACGAATCGGAATCTAGATGGATCTCGAAAACAAACCTAATATGACAAGAACTCGGATTGGTGGTGGATATATGGTGGTAGATGGCAGCGGTGGTGGTATATGACAGCTGTGGTGGTATATGGATACAGATTCGAAGCGGTGGCGGATAAGCGGTGGTGGTAGATGGCAGGGGTGATGATGATGGTGCGGCGGCGGCGTGACAACTTATGACCAGAACTCGAAACTCTAAAAGACTAGACTCTAAGACCAGCAACTAGAAACGACGATGCAACCCCAAATTCAACAAAGCAAAACCCTAAAAAGATTATGCAAAGGCTCAGATTGGTTCGGATATGATGAACTAACCCTAATTTTTTTTGTGGCTTTTTCGTGGACTGTAGGTATGAAGAATAGACTCGATCTAAACTACGAAAAACTGTAAAATCTCACCGAGCAACCTGGAAATCTGATACCACTTGATAGAGGCGAGGGTCCCAATCTTTCGATGAGATGATAACTATCGATTTGGTGGAGACGACTTTGACAATCCGACTACAAACGTGCACGACGTTGCGCCTTAGCAATCGCTAAACCAATCTCCTGAGGTTACTGACGATGCCAGAAGCACGGTCAGCCTGACCACGAAGGTCTATTCCTGCAAGCAATCGAAGAACGAGCAAGAATATGATAAAGCAATCTGAATATTGCAAATATATATGAGGTATTGATAATGGTGGGGATCCGTAAGCGGTCTTGGTCTGGTTGTTGGACACAAACGAAGTACACGAAGTTGCAATGGCTAACTTTTAACTAAACAAATCCCCAAAGTCTAAACGATGCCCTAAGGGTTGTATATATGGAGGAAGAGGGGGGAATTTCGTGGCCCTTGGTGGAGGGGTCCGAAATCAACCCTATCTCTTGTTTCCCCACACATACGGACTCTAAAAATAGCCTATACTTATGTATTTCGAAATTACATGGGCCTGGCCCAATAATAAGGTGACACAGCACCTAAAATAGCCTCGGGACGAAATTTATGAAGTGGCATCTTGTATATTTCGTCCAAGGCTTCATGCACCCATTATGGTGGCTTCAAAGTCCTGAAATCATCACTTGTAACTCCGTTCTTGTTCCCCTTGCGCATGCCATCATCTCCATGCTTGTTCTTGCTCCAATGTTCATCCTTCTCCAAGCTAGGCCCTTCATTTGTAAGCAAAACAAATGTATCCAATTTAGGCAGCATCATATTCTCATGAACATTAGAATCATTACCAAGAAACGGAAGTACCTGGTAATTTAGTTGGCGTGCACGAGCTCTAGTAATTGGTCCAGTATGTATAGCAGCAGGGGCTGTGGGTGTAACAATTGTATTGATGTCCTCATCAGTTGTTGTGGACCGATTTTCTAAGATGGCACATTTCATTTCGTGCAACTAGATAGACGATGCTTCACATGATGCAAATCACTTTTGCAGGGAAATCTTGCGCCTCCATGGAGTACCAAAGACAATCGTCTCTGACCGCGACGTCAAGTTCTTGAGTTACTTATGGAAGACTCTATGCGCCAAGCTCGGAATCAAGCTCTTGTTCTCATCCGCATACCATCCTCAAACTGACGGCCAAACAGAGGTGACAAACCGGACACTATCCACTCTACTTCGCGTGTTGATCAAGAAGAACATCAAGGAGTGGGAGGCATGTCTACCCATCGCCGAGTACGCCTACAACTATGCAAGACATTCGACTACCGGCAAGTCCCCCTTCGAGGTCGTCTACGGCTTCAACCCATTGTCCCCATTGGACATTCTACCTCTACCTCTACAAGAGCGCACCAACATGGATGCGAGTGCACGAGCAAGCTACATCAAGAAGATGCATGAATATACAAGGAACATCATCGAGCGCCAAGTACATCGACTAGCGACCAAGCTCAACGTCAACAAACAACCAATGACCTTCAACATAGGTGATCTCGTGTGGCTACACCTTCGCAAGGACCGCTTCCCCAACGAATGCAAGTCCAAACTACTACCTCGAGCCGATGGACCATTCAAGGTGCTAGCACACTACAACGACAACGCCTACAAGATTGAACTCCCACGAGACAAGTACAACATGAGCGACATCTTCAACGTCAAAGACCTCTCACCTTTCAATGGTGATGAAGATTTTGATCTGAGGTCGGATCTTTCCCAAGGGAGGGGAGATAATGCGGAGCATCCTTCCATCATCCCCATGGACATCCAACCCCACGAGGACCCATGACAAGAGCTAGAGCACGTGCTTTGGAAACCGAGGTGAACTCCTTCCTACTAGACTTGCATATGGACACAAATGGAACATGTCTACTACCTCACCAAAATATGCAATGCCTCCTTAGGTATGAAGAGGAACACCACCAAGGAGCTCTGGAGCATCCCCAAGAAGAAGAAAGACCACCCCAAGGCCGTACGAATCAAGACGGAGTGCAACAGCAGCAACACAGGAAGTCCCAGGTGACCCCGTGTGCACGGGCCCCCGAGACCCCGTGCCCACGGGCTACACAGGAAACAGGCACTGGAGCACCCCGTGCACACGGGCCTGTACCGTGCCCACGGGACCCCCGTGCGCACGGGTCCAACTTACCCCGTGCGCATGGGCCTCCCAGGATGGCCGACTGAGATTGCATCTTCGGCTCCCCTTCTTCTCCTTCGACCCCAAGGCTATATATTCCATACCTAGGACCATGTTTAGGGTTAGCAAAGTATTAGATGAGATGATAGAGGCAAAGGTGTCCCGTCTTTCGATGAGATGATGGATATCGCTTTGTTGGAAGTCGACTTTGACGATCCGACTACGAACGTGCGAGGACGTCGCGCCTTAGCAATCGCTAAACCAACTCTGAGAGGTTATTGACCACGCCGGAGCACGATCAACCTGACCACGAGGGTCTGTTTCCTGCGAGCAAACGAAGAACAAGCAAGAAACTGAGATTGCAATCTGGATATTGCGAATATAAGATGAAAGCTTTATTGATCAAGGTGGGGTTCTGTGACGCCTTTGTCTGGTCGTTGAACACAAACGAAGTACGCGAAGTTGCAGCTATGGCGAACTTTTAATCTAAACAAAACCCAAAGTCTAAACGATGCCTTAAGGGCTGTATATATGGAGGAAGAGGGGGGGGGGAATTTCGTGGCCCTTGGTGGAGGGGTCCGAAATCAACCCTATCTCTTGTTTCCCCACACATACGGACTCTAAAAATAGCCTATACTTATGTATTTCGAAATTACATGGGCCTGGCCCAATAATAAGGTGACGCAGCACCTAAAATAGCCTCGGGACGAAATTTATGAAGTGGCGTCTTGTATATTTCGTCCAAGGCTTCATGCACCCATTATGGTGGCTTCAAAGTCCTGAAATCATCACTTGTAACTCCGTTCTTGTTTCCCTTGCGCATGCCATCATCTCCATGCTTGTTCTTGCTCCAATGTTCATCCTTCTCCAAGCTAGGCCCTTCATTTGTAAGCAAAACAAATGTATCCAATTTAGGCAGCATCATATTCTCATGAACATTAGAATCATTACCAAGAAACGAAAGTACCTGGTAATTTAGTTGGCGTGCACGAGCTCTAGTAATTGGTCCACTATGTATAGCAGCAGGGGCTGTGGGTGTAACAATTGTATTGATGTCGTCATCATCCTCCCCTTCTTGAAATGAATTCGTCCTCGACGGAAGTTCATCTTCCTCACCCAAATAAGGCTTCAAAACTGCAATGTTAAAAGTGGGACTAACCCCAAAATCTGCAGGCAGCTCAAGTTTATATGCATTATCATTTATTTTCTCTAACACCTTAAAGGGACCATCAGCACATGGCATTAACTTTGATTTGCGCAAATCAGCAAATCTATCCTTACGCAAATGTAACCAAACAAGATCTCCAGGTGCAAACACAACATGTTTTCTACCCTTATCTCCAGCAAGTTTATATTTAGCATTCATGCGCTCAATGTTTTCCTTAGTTAACTCATGCATTTTTAAAATCAATTCAGCACGTTGTTTAGCATCAAAATTAACCTTCTCCGAAGATGGAAGAGGCAACAAATCAATAGGTGCACGAGGTAGGAAACCATACACAACTTCAAAAGGGCACATATTAGTAGTAGAATGCAATGAACGATTATAAGCAAATTCAATATGAGGCAAGCATTCCTCCCACATTTTCTTATTATTCTTCAAAACAGCCCTAAGCATAGTAGACAACGTTCTATTGACTACTTCAGTTTGTCCATCAGTTTGGGGGTGAAAAGTAGTACTAAAAAGCAGTTTAGTCCCCAACTTAGCCCATAAACATCTCCAAAAGTGGCTAAGAAATTTAGTATCACGATCTGAAACAATAGTATTTGGCACACCATGCAAGCGAATAATTTCACGAAAGAACAAATCAGCAACATTAACAGCATCATCGCTTTTATGACATGGTATAAAGTGTGCCATTTTCGAGAATCTATCCACGACAACAAATATGCTATCCCTCCCCTTCTTTGTTCGAGGTAAACCTAAAACAAAGTCCATAGATATATCCTCCCAAGGAACACTAGGTACAGGCAAAGGCATATATAAACCATGAGGATTGAGTCGTGACTTAGCTTTTTGACATGTAGTGCATCGAGCAATAAAACGCTCAACATCCCTTCTCATCTTTGGCCAAAAGAAATGTGTAGCAAGTACGTCCTCCGTCTTCTTCACGCCAAAGTGTCCCATTAATCCTCCTCCATGCGCCTCCTGCAACAACAAAAGACGAACGGAGCTAGCTGGAATGCATAGCTTGTTAGCACGAAACACAAATCCATCGTTAACGACGAACTTGTTCCACATTCTTCCTTCTTTACAATTCTGCATTACATCTTTAAAATCAGCATCATGCACATATTGATCTTTGATGGTCTCCAAACCAAATATTTTGAAGTCAAGTTGTGAAAGCATAGTATAGCGACGAGACAATGCATCAGCAATAACATTTTCTTTTCCCTTCTTGTGTTTAATGACATAAGGGAAAGTCTCAATGAATTCAACCCATTTAGCATGTCTACGATTCAGTTTAGCTTGACTTTTAATATGTTTCAAAGATTCATGATCAGAATGTATAACAAATTCTTTGGGCCATAAATAATGTTGCCATGTTTCTAAAGTCCGAACAAGAGCATATAATTCTTTATCATAAGTAGAATAATTCAGACTAGGCCCACTCAATTTTTCAGAAAAGTATGCAACAGGTTTGCCATCTTGTAATAACACACCTCCTAATCCAATTCCACAAGCATCACACTCAAGCTCAAAAGTCTTATTAAAATCAGGAAGTTGGAGTAAAGGAGCATGTGTCAACTTATCTTTCAATACCGTGAAGGCTTCTTCCTGTGCGGTACCCCAAACAAAAGGCACATCCTTCTTTGTAAGCTCGTTGAGAGGTGCAGCAATGGTGCTGAAATCTCTCACAAAACGCCTATAGAATCCAGCGAGGCCAAGAAAACTCCTCACTTGTGTGACCGTTTTGGGCTGCGGCCAACTCTCAATAGCTTCAATCTTGGCTTTGTCAACTTCAATTCCCTGTGGAGTAACAACATAGCCAAGAAAAGATACTCGGTCGGTGCAAAAGGTGCACTTCCCAAGGTTACCAAACAAACGTGCATCACGTAGAGCAATAAAAACAGCACGTAAATGTTCCAAATGTTCTTCCAAAGATCTGCTATAAATCCCGTTCTTGTTCCCCTTGCGCATGCCATCATCTCCATGCTTGTTCTTGCTCCAATGTTCATCCTTCTCCAAGCTAGGCCCTTCATTTGTAAGCAAAACAAATGTATCCAATTTAGGCAGCATCATATTCTCATGAACATTAGAATCATTACCAAGAAACGAAAGTACCTGGTAATTTAGTTGGCGTGCACGAGCTCTAGTAATTGGTCCAGTATGTATAGCAGCAGGGGCTGTGGGTGTAACAATTGTATTGATGTCCTCATCATCCTCCCCTTCTTGAAATGAAGTCGTCCTCGACGAAAGTTCATCTTCCTCACCCAAATAAGGCTTCAAATCTGCAATGTTAAAAGTGGGACTAACCCCAAAATCTGCAGGCAGCTCAAGTTTATATGCATTATCATTTATTTTCTCTAACACCTTAAATGGACCATCAGCACGTGGCATTAACTTTGATTTGCGCAAATCAGGAAATCTATCCTTACGCAAATGTAACCAAACAAGATCTCCAGGTGCAAACACAACATGTTTTCTACCCTTATCTCCAGCAAGTTTATATTTAGCATTCATGCGCTCAATGTTTTCCTTAGTTAACTCATGCATTTTTAAAATCAATTCAGCACGTTGTTTAGCATCAAAATTAACCTTCTCCGAAGATGGAAGAGGCAATAAATCAATAGGTGCACGAGGTAGGAAACCATACACAACTTCAAAAGGGCACATCTTAGTAGTAGAATGCAATGAACGATTATAAGCAAATTCAATATGAGGCAAGCATTCCTCCCACATTTTCTTATTATTCTTCAAAACAGCCCTAAGCATAGTAGACAACGTTCTATTGACTACTTCAGTTTGTCCATCAGTTTGGGGGTGACAAGTAGTACTAAAAAGCAGTTTAGTCCCCAACTTAGCCCATAAACATCTCCAAACGTGGCTAAGAAATTTAGTATCACGATCTGAAACAATAGTATTTGGCACACCATGCAAGCGAATAATTTCACGAAAGAACAAATGAGCAACATTAACAGCATCATCGCTTTTATGACATGGTATAAAGTGTGCCATTTTCGAGAATCTATCCACGACAACAAATATGCTATCCCTCCCCTTCTTTGTTCGAGGTAAACCTAAAACAAAGTCCATAGATATATCCTCCCAAGGAACACTAGGTATAGGCAAAGGCATATATAAACCATGAGGATTGAGGCGTGACTTAGCTTTTTGACATGTAGTGCAGCGAGCAATAAAACGCTCAACATCCCGTCTCATCTTTGGCCAAAAGAAATGTGTAGCAAGTACGTCCTTTGTCTTCTTCACGCCAAAGTGTCCCATTAATCCTCCTCCATGCGCCTCCTGCAACAACAAAAGACGAACGGAGCTAGCTGGAATGCATAGCTTGTTAGCACGAAACACAAATCCATCGTTAACAACAAACTTGTTTCACATTCTTCCTTCTTTACAATTATGCATTACATCTTTAAAATCAGCATCATGCACATATTGATCTTTACTGGTCTCCAAACCAAATATTTTGAAGTCAAGTTGTGAAAGCATAGTATAGCGACGAGACAAAGCATCAGCAATAACATTTTCTTTTCCCTTCTTGTGTTTAATGACATAAGGGAAAGTGATGAGGACATCAATACAATTGTTACACCCACAGCCCCTGCTGCTATACATACTGGACCAATTACTAGAGCTCGTGCACGCCAACTAAATTATCAGGTACTTTCGTTTCTTGGTAATGATTCTAATGTTCATGAGAATATGATGCTGCCTAAATTGGATACATTTGTTTTGCTTACAAATGAAGGGCCTAGCTTGGAGAAGGATGAACATTGGAGCAAGAACAAGCATGGAGATGATGGCATGCGCAAGGGGAACAAGAACGGAGTTACAAGTGATGATTTCAGGACTTTGAAGCCACCATAATGTGTGCATGAAGCCTTGGACGAAATATACAAGATGCCACTTCATAAATTTCGTCCCGAGGCTATTTTAGGTGCTGCGTCACCTTATTATTGGGCCAGGCCCATGTAATTTCGAAATACATAAGTATAGGCTATTTTTAGAGTCCGTATGTGTGGGAAAACAAGAGATAGGGTTGATTTCGGACCCCTCCACCAAGGGCCACGAAATTCCCCCCCTCTTCCTCCATATATACAGCCCTTAGGGCATCGTTTAGACTTTGGGTTTTGTTTAGATTAAAAGTTCGCCATAGCTGCAACTTCGCGTACTTCGTTTGTGTTCAACGACCAGACAAAGGCGTCACAGAACCCCACCTTGATCAATAAAGCTTTCATCTTATATTCGCAATATCCAGATTGCAATCTTAGTTTCTTGCTTGTTCTTCGTTTGCTCGCAGGAAACAGACCCTCGTGGTCAGGTTGATCGTGCTCCGGCGTGGTCAATAACCTCTCGGAGTTGGTTTAGCGATTGCTAAGGGGCGACGTCCTCGCACGTTCGTAGTCGGATCGTCAAAGTCGACTTCCACCAAAGCAAAATCCACCATCTCATCGAAAGACGGGACACCTTTGCCTCTATCAAGATGATGAGGACATCAATACAATTGTTACACCCACAGCCCCTGCTGCTATACATACTGGACCAATTACTAGAGCTCGTGCACGCCAACTAAATTACCAGGTACTTTCGTTTCTTGGTAATGATTCTAATGTTCATGAGAATATGATGCTGCCTAAATTGGATACATTTGTTTTGCTTACAAATGAAGGGCCTAGCTTGGAGAAGGATGAACATTGGAGCAAGAACAAGCATGGAGATGATGGCATGCGCAAGGGGAACAAGAACGGAGTTACAAGTGATGATTTCAGGACTTTGAAGCCACCATAAGGTGTGCATGAAGCCTTGGACGAAATATACAAGATGCCACTTCATAAATTTCGTCCCGAGGCTATTTTAGGTGCTGCGTCACCTTATTATTGGGCCAGGCCCATGTAATTTCGAAATACATAAGTATAGGCTATTTTTAGAGTCCGTATGTGTGGGGAAACAAGAGATAGGGTTGATTTCGGACCCCTCCACCAAGGGCCACGAAATCCACCCCCTCTTCCTCCATATATACAGCCCTTAGGGCATCGTTTAGACCTCGGGTTTTGTTTAGATTAAAAGTTCGCCATAGCTGCAACTTCGCGTACTTCGTTTGTGTTCAACGACCAGACAAAGGCGTCACAGAACCCCACCTTGATCAATAAAGCTTTCATCTTATATTCGCAATATCCAGATTGCAATCTTAGTTTCTTGCTTGTTCTTCGTTTGCTCGCAGGAAACAGACCCTCGTGGTCAGGTTGATCGTGCTCCGGCGTGGTCAATAACCTCTCGGAGTTGGTTTAGCGATTGCTAAGGCGCGACGTCCTCGCACGTTCGTAGTCGGATCGTCAAAGTCGACTTCCACCAAAGCAATATCCATCATCTCATCGAAAGATCGGGACCCTCGCCTCTATCAAGTGGTATCAGATTTCCAGGTTGCTCGGTGAGATTTTACAGTTTTTCGTAGTTTAGATCGAGTCTGTTCTTCATACCTACAGTCCACGAAAAAGCCACAAAAAAAATTAGGGTTAGTTCATCATATCCGAACCAATCTGAGCCTTTGCATAATCTTTTTAGGGTTTTGCTTTGTTGAATTTGCGGTTGCATCGTCGTGTCTAGTTGCTGGTCTTAGAGTCTAGTCTTTTAGAGTTTCGAGTTCTGGTCATAAGTTGTCACGCCGCCGCCGCACCATCATCATCACCCCTGCCATCTACCACCACCGCTTATCCGCCACCGCTTCGAATCCATATCCATATACCACCATAGCTGTCATATACCACCACCGCTGCCATCTACCACCATATATCCACCACCAATCCGAGTTATTGTCATATTAGGTTTGTTTTCGAGATCCATCTAGATTCCGATTCGTGTTTCCTTGCCGGAGTAGGTTTCGGAAAAAAAAAGAGTCGGGTAGCCACGCTCCGTTTAGGCCCAAAATTTTTCGAAAAACGCATTTTTCGAAAAAATTTCTGGCTATCCTATTTTTAGGTGTTTCTGAGTGTTTTGAGACAGGTGCCATTATAGGAAGTTTTTTTTGACCCGTTTCTAGTTTTTGGGTCCGGACAATCAAAAAAAAAAATTGGTCAAAAAATTTCGTGCCCATCCTGTCAGTTTGAGCTAAGAAGAGTTTTGAGACACTCGCCATTATAGTGATTTTTCGCAAAAAAAAAAGAGCGCAAAAAAAAAGAGCGAAAAAAAATTCCAGAGTGTGTTTTTCCCTTGTTTACGTGCCGCGCCGTGATTTTGTTAGTGTTCTAGGCTCGCGTCTCTAGCACAGTCTAGCCTAGGACCAGCACAGTACCGTCGTTGAGCGTTTATTCAACTTTGCATCTCTGAATTGATTATTGCTGACCCTTTTTGCTACCATATTATAAGCCTTCCCAGCTCCACATACATCTACGTCGTGCGTTTGACTCTCCCTGGTAATCGCTCTATCCAAGCTTTGAGAGTTTTTGACTACAACGGTTGCCGATCACCGCCTGCTGCTGGGTAAGAACTGGTAAGAATTTGAGATTTGCTTGACGGATTTGTGACACCCACCACCACCACTTGTTCGTAGTCTGTAGGATCATATTCTTGTGTGTTTCTATTGCTGCTAACCATGCCAGGATCACAAGCCGACGAGATTGACTGGGAGAATTTATCGAAC